>NW_017805481.1:1031307-1037830 GCF_001891065.2 Hippocampus comes | reverse complement strand
GTGTGTGTTTGTGTGTGTGTGTGTGTGTGTGTGTGTGTGTGTGTGTGTGTGTGTGTGAGAGAGAAAGAGAGAGAGAGAGAGATTTTTAACAAAAGGCAAACGAAAACGTTAGCTTGATTAAAAGCTAAATTGTAGATGGAGCTTTCTGTTGTGCAATTATTTTGGATCTTCCTCTGAAAGTTGATGTTTGTTTTCAGCACAATGGTAGCCTAGTGGTGAGCACCCATGCCTCACAGTTGAGAGCTCACACGTTTGAATCTCGTTTCCTTATTTTAGGATCGTCCATTAGTTGCTATTCTCTGCATCTTCTCATTTGTCCTGAAGCACCAACATTTGTTTGTTTGTTTGTTTGTTTATTGTTTATGAAAATAGTCCATGCTAACAACTGTAAAGGTTAAAGATGTCGATATCATAAATTCTTGTGTGTGGCCAAGGCACACATGATAATGGTGGGAAACGGAATGCCTACAACTTATCTAGTCCTACCCCTTTTTGAGCAATAATGTATATTGATCATTTCCAATACCAAAGAAAAGGAAGAAATCTAAATTTCATCAAATACTTTTACCCTTTTGTGTACTATGCTTATCTATTGATACACCTTTTGGTTTGTATATATGTATCATTATTCTTTCTACTTTTTATATCAAATGACTCATTCATTATATATACCACATTTCTTGAATACATTCAATAAGTTGTTCACATGAGTGTGAATGGCTGCTTGTCGATAAGTGCCCTGACGGTCAGGCTTCAATGTCCCCCACTTCTTGCCCAGCGATGCTAGAATTTTATTGTCCGTTAAAAAATGCACCAGAGGTTTGATTGTCCCGTTCGTACTTGTTAATTTTACATTCAAGGCGTGACATACTTACCAAATGGATCTCTGGCTGGGACGGATAAACAAATTCATTGTCAATGTCAAAAGATGATTTCAGCTTATTTTGAGTAAAGGGCTTGGTTGTAGAACTCATTAAAAATTGATCTCATTTACATCTCAGAGTACATTTTCCATATATCTTCTTTCACTTTGGCTTCAACCTGCCCTGGTCCAAAAAGTTTACTCGTCATTCTCATTTTCATTCTGTAACGTTGGACATTTTAGAGCTCCAGAGAGGGAAAGCGAGCAGTGGAACGTCAGCGAGCAAACTACGACCACCATAACCATCTCATATTGTCGTTTACCGTTCCTGCCATTGAGTAGACATCGTGTCACGTCTCACAACGGTGCCGGTGTGATCTTTAAGAACAAAGGCGTCTTGACACGCACGCTTCTGCTAAAAAAGAAAGCAAGAAGAAAAGAAAAAAACTAGTCAGCAGTTTATTTTTAGTGGAAGTTTTTTTTTTTCTGATTGGAGAAAGGATGCTTGCCATCTGCCACTTGAGAAATCTCTTTTTTTGTTTTTGCATTATTTGATGTTGAATCATCTTAGCGGTGGGAGGCTACTTTTATTTACAATTGGCCACCGGGGGACTTTTGGCTTGTTTCATCTCGTACGTCTCCTATAAATAGTTCTAGTTCCCTGAAGGACTTTTTGATTTGCTTTCAAGTGCGAACAGCACGGCTTCAGTCAGGAGGACCACTCCCCACTGCGAAAAGGCCACCTGGTCAAAGAACAGACGTCGTAGCCTTGAACTAGCTCCGTCGTTTGGCTAAAGAGAGCATTACGGACACTTTTTGAGTCGGCGCCGTTCACGTAGGGACGGCTTCATTTTGGGACTAAGAAGCATCAAGGTTGCCTTAACACCCCAATTATATGTATATATGTATATATAGATAGATATATGTATGTATATATGTGTGTGTGTGTGTGTGTGTGTGTGTGTGTGTGTGTGTATATATATATACATATACACTGTGTGTGTAAGTGTGTGTGTGTGTGTGTGTGTGTGTGTGTGTGTGTGTGTGTGTGTGTGAGAGAGAAAGAGAGAGAGAGAGAGATTTTTAACAAAAGGCAAACGAAAACGTTAGCTTGATTAAAAGCTAAATTGTAGATGGAGCTTTCTGTTGTGCAATTATTTTGGATCTTCCTCTGAAAGTTGATGTTTGTTTTCAGCACAATGGTAGCCTAGTGGTGAGCACCCATGCCTCACAGTTGAGAGCTCACACGTTTGAATCTCGTTTCCTTATTTTAGGATCGTCCATTAGTTGCTATTCTCTGCATCTTCTCATTTGTCCTGAAGCACCAACATTTGTTTGTTTGTTTGTTTGTTTATTGTTTATTGAACATATATAAAACATACAATAACATGACAAAATGCAAACAAAAATTATGAAAGTAAAATAAAAGTAAAAGTAAGTAATACAAACATCATCACAGTTATATGTTCAAAGGAGTAGGAAGAAGTATACAACTTATCTAGTCCTACCCCTTTTTGAGCAATAATGTATATTGATCATTTCCAATACCAAAGAAAAGGAAGAAATCTAAATTTCATCAAATACTTTTACCCTTTTGTGTACTATGCTTATCTATTGATACACCTTTTGGTTTGTATATATGTATCATTATTCTTTCTACTTTTTATATCAAATGACTCATTCATTATATATACCACATTTCTTGAATACATTCAATAAGTTGTTCACATGAGTGTGAATGGCTGCTTGTCGATAAGTGCCCTGACGGTCAGGCTTCAATGTCCCCCACTTCTTGCCCAGCGATGCTAGAATTTTATTGTCCGTTAAAAAATGCACCAGAGGTTTGATTGTCCCGTTCGTACTTGTTAATTTTACATTCAAGGCGTGACATACTTACCAAATGGATCTCTGGCTGGGACGGATAAACAAATTCATTGTCAATGTCAAAAGATGATTTCAGCTTATTTTGAGTAAAGGGCTTGGTTGTAGAACTCATTAAAAATTGATCTCATTTACATCTCAGAGTACATTTTCCATATATCTTCTTTCACTTTGGCTTCAACCTGCCCTGGTCCAAAAAGTTTACTCGTCATTCTCATTTTCATTCTGTAACGTTGGACATTTTAGAGCTCCAGAGAGGGAAAGCGAGCAGTGGAACGTCAGCGAGCAAACTACGACCACCATAACCATCTCATATTGTCGTTTACCGTTCCTGCCATTGAGTAGACATCGTGTCACGTCTCACAACAGTGCCGGTGTGATCTTTAAGAACAAAGGCGTCTTGACACGCACGCTTCTGCTAAAAAAGAAAGCAAGAAGAAAAGAAAAAAACTAGTCAGCTTTTCCTGGAATTGACTTTGCTTTTGCGATTGGTTTCGGTGAATCAACAGTTGGGGCTATAGCGCCACCTGTTGCTTTGGCATGCACTTCACAGTCTGGTAATACATTTTCATGTGGAGAAAAATTGAATTATGATAATACTAGGATAGCAAAGTACTGCATAATTTTAGATTTTACAAAATGGAAGATATATTGGCTAAGATGAGTTGGCCTTAGAGCGGCACCTGTTGCTTTGGCATGCACTTCACAGTCTGGTAATACATTTTCATGTGGAGAAAAATTGAATTATGATAATACTAGGATAGCAAAGTACTGCATAATTTTAGATTTTACAAAATGGAAGATATATTGGCTATGCTAAAAAAGAAAGCAAGAAGAAAAGAAAAAAACTAGTCAGCAGTTTATTTTTAGTGGAAGTTTTTTTTTTTCTGATTGGAGAAAGGATGCTTGCCATCTGCCACTTGAGAAATCTCTTTTTTTGTTTTTGCATTATTTGATGTTGAATCATCTTAGCGGTGGGAGGCTACTTTTATTTACAATTGGCCACCGGGGGACTTTTGGCTTGTTTCATCTCGTACGTCTCCTATAAATAGTTCTAGTTCCCTGAAGGACTTTTTGATTTGCTTTCAAGTGCGAACAGCACGGCTTCAGTCAGGAGGACCACTCCCCACTGCGAAAAGGCCACCTGGTCAAAGAACAGACGTCGTAGCCTTGAACTAGCTCCGTCGTTTGGCTAAAGAGAGCATTACGGACACTTTTTGAGTCGGCGCCGTTCACGTAGGGACGGCTTCATTTTGGGACTAAGAAGCATCAAGGTTGCCTTAACACCCCAATTATATGTATAGGGGTGGAGATTGTGACCGGTAGAGTTGTAGTAGAGCCATGTGATGAAGGTAAATCCTGTCAGGGAGTTGTGTTTGTGTGTCAAATTGAGTTAACGTGAAAATAAAGTGGATGCATGAAGTCACGTCTACTAAGTGCACAAGTTTGGCAAAATATTTGGAGCAAAGTAAGTGAGGATTTTTTAAAATTTTATTGATGCAATCATGAACTGTGTGTGCCTTTCTAGTTTTCAAACCTTTATTTAGGGGCAAATTTTAAGTCACAAGTCCCCAATACAATTGAATTGAATTACGTCAAACTATCATATTCAAGTGGCTTCCAGTTTTAGTAAATATGCTCATGAGGAATTAATCCACTGCCTTATTTTTGCTCAACGTGCGACGATGCTCCTGAAATTGAATTATGATTATAGTAGGAATAGCAAAGTACTGCATAATTTTAGATGTTACAAAATGAAGATACATTGGCTTAGATGAGTTTTTTTTTTTTTTTTGTGCAATTTCCTTCTACAAAATGCAGTGAGAACATGACAGCTAAATGAAATGTGCCTGGTGTGACGTCCTTTAATGTGGGATCAGGTGGGCCGACTGCCGTGTTGTAATTCTACACTAAAGGGGTTGTGGGAGGGGGGAGCGTAATGAAATATGCAAGGATTTTTGTGGAATGACAACTGAGGCCTCGTTTTTTTGTACATAAGAACTAGGCGTTCGAATATGTTGCTAATATAGATTACAGTCCACGACGGTGGAGTAAGGTGATTAACATGAACGTTGAATTCCTGCGTGACACCCTCGTGACACACTCCAAAAGACTTTGATGCCGCCGTCGACATGCGGAATATTCATAACTTTCTGTGATCCACGCTGAAGTCTGCTTCCGTTCAAAGTCAGTCTAATCTAATTCTGCTCATTTGGACCGCTATATTTATCTGTTCTTTGAAAGCGGACGCTTTAAATATCGAAGTGGAGAAAAAGGTTGACAGGAAGTAGGACTTCAGAAGTGTTAATTTACAGAATAGGGTCACAACAGGCAATATTATATACACAAGCTCCCTAAATAACTGCTTGATTCCTTCACACACAAGCTGCTTCCTTACATAAGCTGCTGCTACTTGTTTGTATTTGATTTCACAAAAGTAGACAGCGTATCTGTTTTGGTTTTTTTTCCATCCATACTTTTTGTCAGAGTGCTTGATATCATTCGGTTTTGCAAAATTGGAAATGCAAAAATCAGTTTTTGTTACCATGACAATTTGGGGCGGAGTTTCCGACTTTTTGTTTTGTTTTTTCGGACCCCTTAGCACTTCTTCACCAGGCTCCTGAGTCACACGTCGTTTAGTGTTGGCAGATCCCCCTGCGGACTGAATCACCACATTTAAATAACCCACTATGGCCTCCGTTTTCGACAACACAGCCGAATATTCAAATACTATTAGCTAATGTCAACCTGATTGAAAATTGCAGCTCTTCTTACCTTTTTAGCTCTGATATGGCCAGCCAAGCAGCCAAGTGCAACGAACATGCTGGATTGGTTATAATGTAAATTCGCCCCAGTTGGGTTTGGTCACGGGCACATTTTCAGAAATAACAAAATATTTACTTGGTTGTTAATTTCACTCTTGATGGCTGGACAGGCACATCAGAGACTCAACTTTAGCATTCAAAAGGATATTTTCCGTAATATGTCCCCATCAACGTCAAATTGAAAGACGAGTACAGATAGATGAGAAGTGATCATGAAACATGGCGACACGACGTGCGCTGACATTTTTTCCATTTGTCTTCCTCTTCAGCGGGCACGCAATCAAAGAGGCGGGAGAGAGCACGGGAAACGGCGCCACGTAAGAGAAGAATCGTCCACGATGACCGCCAGAACTGATGCGGGCCTGATCCTTCGTGATCTGCTATCGCAGCTGCGCATCATTACGATGAGATGGACAGCTCGAGGAGGTAGGCTGCGGTATGGTTTGAAAGGTCACAGGTGGATTTGTCAGGCAGACATTTCATTTATCCTTTCATTAAATTGTCCAACAACGTAAATATTTGAACCCCTTTCTTTTGTTGACGGGAGATCTTTCTGAAAAGTAGACTGAATCCCATAAATAAGAATTAGAAAAGACCATTTCATAAAATACATCGGCTACCCTTCAATGAATGTGTTAATAGTGTCAGACGTGGCAAAGTAGGAGCATTAAAAATAATATAATATCAATTAAAAAAGGCAATACAGTCATGCAAACTGTTCAATCCTACCCTGCTGATAATTTGGTTGTTCACATGCCCAAATGAAAAATGCAGGACTTTTTGTTGAGAAAATAAGTATAAAATATAACCATATGTTGACAATTTGAAACTGAAAAAATAGGAAAAAAGCGACATATTTTTCATCTTTTTTGTTTTATCTTCAATCTAATCTTAGTGTTAATTCTTATCCTGTTATAACATCAACATAAAAAAGTATGACTTCTCTAATACATAC
>NW_017805481.1:1000840-1025840 GCF_001891065.2 Hippocampus comes | reverse complement strand
CGGACTGAATCACCACATTTAAATAACCCACTATGGCCTCCGTTTTCGACAACACAGCCGAATATTCAAATACTATTAGCTAATGTCAACCTGATTGAAAATTGCAGCTCTTCTTACCTTTTTAGCTCTGATATGGCCAGCCAAGCAGCCAAGTGCAACGAACATGCGGGATTGGTTATAATGTAAATTCGCCCCAGTTGGGTTTGGTCACGGGCACATTTTCAGAAATAACAAAATATTTACTTGGTTGTTAATTTCACTCTTGATGGCTGGACAGGCACATCAGAGACTCAACTTTAGCATTCAAAAGGATATTTTCCGTAATATGTCCCCATCAACGTCAAATTGAAAGACGAGTACAGATAGATGAGAAGTGATCATGAAACATGGCGACACGACGTGCGCTGACATTTTTTCCATTTGTCTTCCTCTTCAGCGGGCACGCAATCAAAGAGGCGGGAGAGAGCACGGGAAACGGCGCCACGTAAGAGAAGAATCGTCCACGATGACCGCCAGAACTGATGCGGGCCTGATCCTTCGTGATCTGCTATCGCAGCTGCGCATCATTACGATGAGATGGACAGCTCGAGGAGGTAGGCTGCGGTATGGTTTGAAAGGTCACAGGTGGATTTGTCAGGCAGACATTTCATTTATCCTTTCATTAAATTGTCCAACAACGTAAATATTTGAACCCCTTTCTTTTGTTGACGGGAGATCTTTCTGAAAAGTAGACTGAATCCCATAAATAAGAATTAGAAAAGACCATTTCATAAAATACATCGGCTACCCTTCAATGAATGTGTTAATAGTGTCAGACGTGGCAAAGTAGGAGCATTAAAAATAATATAATATCAATTAAAAAAGGCAATACAGTCATGCAAACTGTTCAATCCTACCCTGCTGATAATTTGGTTGTTCACATGCCCAAATGAAAAATGCAGGACTTTTTGTTGAGAAAATAAGTATAAAATATAACCATATGTTGACAATTTGAAACTGAAAAAATAGGAAAAAAGCGACATATTTTTCATCTTTTTTGTTTTATCTTCAATCTAATCTTAGTGTTAATTCTTATCCTGTTATAACATCAACATAAAAAAGTATGACTTCTCTAATACATACACCACTAACTTTTGTTTTTTTTTTTTTTTTTGATCTGGAAGTGTACACAAACAAGCAAAGCCCTCATGCACATGAAGAGATGTAATTGTGACTTGACCTTGAATGGTGTCTTCTCGTGCTGTCGGAGGAGTGCCCCGAAAGTGACAGAGGACACTGGGTGAGGTCTCGCTGATGTCTCCAGTCGGTGCGATGTAATGTGAAACACGGCGCTTCGATCAGGCCTATTTTCAGATCACATTTTTTTTTCTTCAACTGCGGCAAAGCTCATCTGTCTGACAAGCACGGCAGCACAATTTTGGCACACACACACACACACACACACACACACACACACACACACACACACACAAGTATGATGGCTAAATGAGACCCGGGGAGGGGTTGGGGGGAGATTAGTCTCAGGTGTTTCCATCATCACCTCCAAATGGAATCGGAAAACATGCAGATACATGTGCAGCCCAATGAACACATTTAATTTGCCAAACACACACATGCATGCATACAACGCACCCACACACACACACACACACACACACACACACACACACACACACACACACACACAGCTATTCCATGAAAATGTGAAATGAGAAACACACATTTCATTTCACGAAGGAGCAAAAAATAATGATACATCTCACAGTGTTGATATAATGCGTGATAGAACTCAAGTAAAAAAAAATAGATATATATATAAAATATATATTTTAAAAAATTATTCATCATTTTTTGAAATTGATAATAATGCCAAGCAATTCCTTGCTGTTATTCTTTTTTTTATTTTTATTTAATGTGGCCCCTCTACGGACAAGGGTGGGGTGGAATTGAAGGTTTTCGGCCAAATGACAGCATCCAGCCACTGTCACAGTCGAGCAAGCTTGTACACGCCATCAGTTATTATTTTGATGTTCTCATAGTTCTCCGTTTTTGCAGTCATACCCATTTCCCCATAGCTATTGCAGCGCATTTGGCAGCTCTTTGTTGATGCGGCACAGTGCGAACCTCGAAAACACATTTAATTTACATGATCTCGTTTGGGTAATATCAAAAGTATGGATTATTTTGCTCCATAAAGGCAGACTTTTGCATGGATTAGATGAGTGCAGATGCTTCCTAATAACTCACTTTCATATCAACTTTCATGTCCACCCCTTTTCACAAGTATAGCATATATGAATTTATGATGAGGCACCCTTTATTATGGCCCATTCTAATAGCGTGGTTCAGGATTTAAGAACATCTTGATAATTTCACTTTTGACAATTGCCGGGTAAAATCAAATTATCTCGCGCTGATGGCTTCATAAAAAGCTTTTTATATTTGGAGGAAAAAAAAGGTAATAAAGAAAGGCATTGACTCAGATGTAATTTAACCACACAGAGTCACACAACAAAGGAAACAGATTGCTCAAGTTCTCCCAAGATGTCAATGGAACTTCTGTCTTTTCGTCTGAATGCTGAAGAGCAGTTTTACAAATTCGCCGACTCCTTCCACATGTCTCGACCAATTCGAACCATTTCAAACTGCAAAAAAATTCAGCTCATTCAGGACATCTTGGGAACTTTGCTTCACTTTCCAATAATTCATTGTTCCAAATGTCCACATTTTCAATAGAATTTGAGGAAAAAAATGACTGCAGGGGCTAAAACTGCACATACAGTTTGTGTCACAGTAGAGGGCAGCAGTGGTCTGTGCATTTGTCATGCTTTGGTCAGGCCTCCAGAGCGTTGTAAAAAGCAAACTTAGAGCAGCTAATTATTCAGAGAGACATTTTATCAGTTTATTCTCCACAGTGATGGATGTGTTGTTGAATTTTAGCTTTGCCACATTTTTTTTTAGCACCCCCAGCTCCCAAAATAAATATTCAGGAACCATGTATCCTTTTTTTTTTTTTTTGACATATTATAAACCACATTAGAAGTTCTTCAGGGTCTTCAGTTTGTCTCATATTGACACTGTTTTTGGTTATTTTGCGGCACAGTGATATATTAGAAACATCACATTTAGCCTTATCAAAACAAAAATGTTCCCATTAGATCCAAACTAGTTGTCAAACCTCCAATGTTTGGTTCCAAATCGCCAATGTTTCCAATGAAATAATCAGTTCAATATAAAATTTCTTCGTCACCACGACGGATATATCTTCTTCAAGAGAAAAATCTGAATCATCGGGGTCCCCCAACTCATATGAAATAAGCTGCTTGAGTCATCCAAATGCATCCCGACCAAGCAGAACAAGAATGACATCAATTTTTTTTTTCTTGTGTGTGTGGACAGGGAGGGACTGCTCCCCCCCAAGGAAAGCCCGTGGCCTTTGCACGCCGTGATGCAAATGCCATGTGGGTGTGGGATCTGGACTCGACTTGCTTCGGGCCTGAGTAAATAGTGCAGCCATTCCTGGCATGGCTGCATATGGCGCAGGAAGGAAATGTCTGTAATCGGGGGAACATTGACGCGTTCCCAGAGCTGGCTCAGAGAGTTGGTTGGCAGCAGAGCGATGACAGCGTCTTAAAAGTGGGTATGCATGAGCCCTTCGACATAGTTCATTTCTCGCCTGCATCCTCCTGAAAGATATTCTATTTCTACTATTCTAATGTGAGATTTGTAGTGCAACGGAGAGTTCCCACGTGGGGGTTCTAAACATCTCTCCAGAGAGCATAAAGTTATATTCTAGCCTGCCTTCCAAAGAAGCAAATTATCTTTTCCCCAGCATACAAAACATGCCAAGAATGTGTCGCGGTCAGCGGTGTTGGAGTCCTCGCATGCTACTTCACAGCTTTTATTTGAACTCAAAAGATATTGGTTCGAGATGACCACCCTGAGGAACACCGTTTAACTGATATCCTGCAGTACCTGAAGTACGGAACACCGATACTGATTTTGGAATTTTTTGCCATGTTACAGATTTTTTGTTCTTCCCCCAAAAGTCTGCAAATAGGTGAATTCGGAAACTGTGAATATGCGGTGCTGCAGAGGCAGAATTGTGTCACAGGGCATCCAAACTGCCAAAAAATACAAAGAAGGAAAGCGAGAATTAGAAGAAGAAAAATCACTCCACACACTTCCCACACCACAGTATAATTGGCCCGGAAAATGTTTCAGCGACATCTGATAATCGATCCATTGCTAACTTTCATCACGAGCGATGTAAAATGCTCAAATTTGGCCCGATTGCCGGTACGTGTTTAGTACCGAGATTTACGTTCTGCTGTTGCGGTAATTCGCGAAGGAATCATTCTGGACACTTCGAAATCACTTAACAATACATAATTTTGTCGTCAGCTGTCAGTTTATCTTAAGCAAGACATGATCATTTGGAGTTATTTGTATTATGATAACGGATTGACGTTGTTGAGTTTATGCTGTTTTCCAGCTAATGGTGATACCATCTTTCCTCTGGCCAAATAGAACGATGGGATGAAAAAAAAAAAAAGAGCCCCTAATTATATGCTCCAACAGCTTCTTACACTATAATTATGTATCCATTAAGATTTGTGAGCTTGAAAAATAAAAATGGACCTTTAGTGTGCTGGCCTGGAAACAATAATTAATTTTTTTTTTTCAAACCTCAGAAATTGCAAAACTCATACGAGTACATCTAATGTAACGTCAGAACTGTGCCTGGCCTTATGTAAACCTTCCCCTTGAGTCAGCAGAAGTGTGTGCCGGCTATTATAATATCTTTTACGTCAATTCGAAAACTGCTTGGTCGTCTAAAAAGTTCACTTGGCGTTTCATGATGTAGATCCTCTCCCCTCTCTCTTGATTTTGCCCGAAGAGTTCTACCCGGCGACAAGAACAACAACAGCAGCAACAGTTTGTGCGGCAATGCCAGCAAAAGCACATGAGGTTATTTTCATCTTTGTTTGTTTGCGAGCCCGCGTTGTGAGTCAAGGCCACTCGAGGGTTAATCAGGACTATGGGAAAGCTGGAGTCTGTTGCAATCTGGGAATGTTGGACAAGTGTGAAGGAGTCACCCCCTCTTTGGTGTCACCATAATCGTTTCATTTGTGGACGGATTGCGTAGCAGGGCGCAAACAAAAGGTCTTTTTTTTTTTCCTAAAACCGACTGTTCCAGCTATGTAATGGCTATTTTTAGCATTGTAGTCTTATTTTGCTCATGGCTTGATGATGTAATGGAAAAATATTTCTTTTGAATACAGTTGCTCTCGCTATATTGCGCATTTTCCAGTTGTACATATCTCATTGACAAACTGGACACCCCTATATTTTTTACATATTTTTTCCCCCTTGACTTGTTTAACGGTCTTCCACGCAAGTTACTCACGGTGGCCTCCAATGTCGGTTGACTACAACAATTTCCTGTCCTTTGAGTTTTGATGACAGATGAGCATTTAGCCATCCATCCCACATGGAAGCCCTGAGGGCGGCACCGACTCTGGGTTTCCGTACAGCAGTTAAAGCCCATTTGAACCGACGGATCAGGTCGTGCTCAAGCTTCTGTCTGTCAAAGCGTCTCTGCTTTGGCACTTGCACATCTGGGAAATGAATTTTTGAGGATGATTTCAGTACTCTAAAACTTGCTTTGCGTACCTGAAAGCCGCACAAACCCACCCCCCCCCCCCCCCCCAAAATTGTCTTGGATGGTGCCCACCTTGAATATTTGTTGTGTGCCTTGCCTCCGTCCTGCAAAAGAGTCTTTTTCTTAACTAGTTTCTTAACTAGAAAATTTTGTAAGTAGAGACGCATTTTCCATGTAAATGCCCTAATCCGTTCTAAGACCATACAAATGCGTTATTTGGTACCCTTCACAATATTTGGCAACGCCAAAGAAACACAGCCCTCGCTCAACCGAGCGGCAGTAGTTTGTGTTTAATGGCTTTTGAGTGTGAAGTTCCGATATCTCATCTAAAGTTGTTGGTAGGAGTGAGATGAACAGCAGGCAGCTGCGTGGCGCGCCGCTTCAAAGAACGTTGAAGGCCCCCACGGGGATTTTCCTTTGGCTTTCCCACCATTTGCACGGGTTTATATGAGATGCAATGGGAGTTGAGTGCGAAGACTCGGAAGAGAAAAAGTTGCACGCATACGACTCCCCTCACGTCCTTTAATAGTCGTTTGGTGGCCTTGTTTTTCATACATTTCATCTTTTGTCATTAAAAATTCAATGGAACCTCCAAGGAAGAACGTGATTCATTTGAACACTCGGCTCGAACTCTGACTCGTTGTAATCCCAAACGGTTTCTCCTCTTAGGAAATAATGGAAATAGAAAACCAACAAACTGTCAACCTTCACTTTGATAAGAAATGATGTACGATTCCCTGAAAATGGAACGTTACGAGTTTCCACGCGTATATTTTTGGTTCCTTATCTTCAACCAAAATTCCATCCAGGTGCTCGATGATGCTTCCAATGCCATTGATATGACCCAGACATTTTATTACTCGGAGAAAAACTGCAAAGATACATGACACGTCAGCTTTTATAACCCGTCAGTAAGGTAGGCAGAAGCCAAAGCGAACACAAAAGCTTATTGCGCAAATTAGACAACCATCAGCTTTGCTAGCATGTTGGACCAAGCCTGACTAAGACTGATGCTCCCGCTCTGAATGTGAACCTTTCAAACCTTCTCAAGGATCCACCTTGGAATGAACACAGTCAAAAACGCAGAAGGAATTCGGGCAGTCTGGCTTTTATTTTAAACGTGAGCTTAAGAGTGCCGCGTGGACCGACTCTTTCATTCCGTCCCACCTGTATGCGATTACCTCGTGCCAGTCATCAGGCACCATCAGAAAACCGACAGGAGCGAGGCTATAAAGCTTTTAAATGCTGGCTTTAAGGGCTATTAAAGTTATACTTCCATTCTCTTCTATGTTGCAGGAAGAATTGCTTTTCTGGCATTTTCACGGCAAGAGAGAGGAGACGTTGCGCGTTGCGGATAAGAGACCGCAGCGCGCGAGGTCTTCCCACGAACACAGCAGCCGTTTGTATCAAAACAAGACGCACGTCAACCGAAACATCGAGCCGCCTCGTCATCAGAACATACAATTATTTTACATTTTACAGTTGCTTTTCAAACCGTGAATACTCCATGAACTAACTCCGGCCTTTCCTGTACATCTTGCAAGATTAAAAATGAATTTTCTACCGATTATTTTGAAGACTCTAACAAACCAGGTTGAAACTTAACTCCTCCCTGGCATGCAAAGACGTTTGTCTCTGAATCTAGCTGGATGCGTCATTTTAAAATACTTCCTTGACACCAATGACTTCTTTCCTATTAGCCTGGGATTCGACGCCATCTGGTGGCATCTTAGAGCATATAACACAAAATATTGACCTTTTCAAGGAATAATTGGATAGCTTCTAAAGAATATAAAAATGGAAACGTGAATTTGTGAAAAACTGGGAGAGAACCATACTTAGATTTTTTTTTTATCAAATTTTTTTAAATTGCCACCCAGATGTTATGATTTCAAGAATATTCATCCTCACAACAGTTGGCTGTGTGAGTGAAGCTCAACTCCTCATAGCTGATGTCATGTTTGGACTCGATTAGACAGAAGACTCGTTAAGGCAGCTTTTTAAATATCTTTGTTTGTTGTGAAACCGCAGACCATTAGCACCGTTGCACATCTGCGAGTGCTTTCACTGCAGCAAAGTTGCGCCTTAGCGAAAAACAGCTGGCCTGTGGAGCTGCAGATGGAGGCAATCATCCAACAATGAGTGTTGTAATCATCAAAAGATCCACAATGACTTGTTGCAGTCATCGATTCAAATTCTGTCACGTCACCATGATCGCAGTGCTTTGTTCTCTCGGTTTATTGGTTGGGTATTTAGTGAGCTACAAACTTAATTCAAGCAAGAAATGCCATTGTATTTCTATATACAGTGGTACCTCTACTTACGAAAAGAATTTGTTCTGGAAGAAATTTCTGAACTTGAAAATTTTAGAAGAAGAGGCGCGTTTTCCATGTAAATGCCCTAATCCGTTCCAAGCCCCCCCAAAATTCAGATATAAATGTTTTATAAAGCATAAAAATGCATAAAAATATTTAACATACATGTTACAATTACATTATTGCACAATACATAAGAATTGTGCATTATGTAAAAAACAAAGAATAGCGTTAAGGCTAAAAATGATGGTCATTTAACTTTTAACTGCGTCCTCATCGGTTTTTGCCCTCTTTAGTTCATGTTCTCTCTCAGAAGTGGTTTTTGCCTGGCGTTTTGCAAAGAACTGATCCAAGGACGTTTGCTTTTGTCAGCTTTTAACAATCCTTCGAAAATGTCCATGGCAAACATCAGCATAGTGAGCAATCGCCTGACTGGTGAACACTTTCACGTAAAACTATCGGAACGCCTCATGGCCCGAGGGGTGAATAACAAGGATGCTGCATATACAATCATCTCTATATTTATCTGTCTACACACATAGACACGTACGGTCGAGGTCCCTGTTAGCCAATGGGATGCCAGGATGCTGCTTGGTAGTAGCCAATGGCAGAGCAGCGAGAAATATGTTGCGTTCAGGAAACTCAGAGCTTTGAGTACCAACCCAGACTGTATTTTTACCTTTCGTATCTTGAAATTTCTTTTGTAACAAGAGGCAATAGTTTCCTGTTGAGGCGTTTCGTAACTTGAACATTTCGTATGAAGAGACGTTCGTAAGTAGAGGTACCACTGCGTATCAAATTCTCTACAGGTAACAGTCAGAGTTTTGTTCCCTGTGCTGATTAATTGGACGTGTTTTTTTTCCACATTCCTAATGCCCCCCCGCAGCGCTCGGGTTGTTAACCATTATTTCATGTCAATGGGGACCGCTCAGACTTCCTCTAATCCCGTTGGCTTGGCCGGCTGTCCCGCTGCGTGACGCGCACGTTTCCTGAAAGCCGACGTCATTTCTCATGACGTCGGCGATCGGCCCTGGCCCAGAATGTGTTTTCCCATTCGCACCCGTCACAGGACGACGACTCACCAGGTTCAATTTCTAAATTTAAACGGGTGTCCATCCGTCATCGTTCCTCCATCGTTATCCATATAATAATTGTCCTCTGTCACCGTCCGTCCTCGTCCTTGTGAAGCGCTTTCGTCTCTGTCCGCCCCATCGCACCGATTGCCCGAAGACAGCTGGGAAAGGCTCCAGCACGCCCGTGACCTTCGTGAGGATAAGCAGATTAGAAAATGGACGGACGATCAGAGAAGTGACGCAACATTTATCATAATTTGATTTAATATACATCCAGGCGATGAAAAGCATCACTCGACTTGTGTCACACTCCTCCGTCATTTCTACCGCATCCTCCTCAACTGGAAAAAGTTTGAACCTGTCGCTCAAAGCCAGGGAACATGGGCTTTATTGCACCCCGACGATTGCGCTCCGAAATGGTTCGATGTACCTTTCACACGGAACAGCGATGTGGGAAAATGCAATCTTTAGTGCAGGCAGTAAGAAAGTGGCTTTGGAGCCTTCTTGGTTCCTTTCAGATTAGAGGAACTCACCTCAATTAGTGTTTTTTTTTTTTTTAACCCCACTTCCTGTTTAGCACCATCATTACCATACCACTCTCACACTGACCCGTTTGGGTTGACTTCCCTGTTGCGAGTTGCAACAGCAGTTAAATAGCAGAAGAGGGGAAAGAAGCCGATCATAAAACATGTTGAGCGGCCACATAAATTAACGAGAACAAGTTGGAAGATAAGCATCTGTGTCCCCCTTTGGGCTCTGTGTTGTTTACTCGTGTCTTTTGTGATTTGGGACTCCCATGAAGAGAAAACAAGACTTCTCAGGAGAAGTGTCTGCAATTGCGACAGTACAGTGGTATTTAATTCATTTTGGGATTATGTTCATAAATGTCGCTAAAATGATTGACTTTTTAACGTTTGAGCCTCTGCTCCGAGATTATTATTAATTCATGAAAACTAATGAAACAACTCAAACTGAATTAAAAAAATATATATATATAGAAAGATAGATAGATAGATAGATATAGATATATATAAATAAACGAAATCTAAAGAAAAAAAGAGAGTGAGAGGGATTAAAAATATGATAACTAAAAATATGATAACTAAAACCATGTAAAACTATATTTTACATTTATAAAACTAACTATAGAGCTCTTGGAATGTTTTTATTGAGGATTTTAAATTATTTTCTTTCTGTATTATTTTAAAGAAAAGAAGGTCAAACAGTTATTTGGGAATTGTAGTTTACTGTTTTGCACAGTAGTGACTTTTTTTTTTTAATCTTGCGCTCGACAAATACATTAAAAAAAAAACTAAAACTAATAAATATCCAAATAAAATGAATAATTAAAAAAATAAACCAAAAAAAAACACTCTAACAATCAATTATAATGAATAGAATTTATTTTAAAAAAATGTCAACCTGAAATAAAAACTAACAATAATGAAATATCCCCAAATATTGTAACCCAAAATTCTGCTCCATGTTCGTTGTGAGTCTTTTCATTTTATATTTTTGTGTTAAAAAGCCCAAAACGCCTTGTGACCAGCCAAAGCCGCGTTCAACATGACCCATGTTTATATCCTAGTCTTGCAAAGCAGCCTTGAGAGGGTTAACACGAGCAGCGCCGATCCCTCCTACTGATCTTAACACACACACACACACACACACACACACACACACACATGCACTGTGAACACACACTTTGTCAGCTGAGCCACAGAAGAGGAGGAGGGGGTGAGGGTCGCCGCCAGCCCCAGCTGTCGTCGGCTCAGAGCTGAGTCTCGTCTATCCCGGACAGCCGCCGCCGTCGTCGCTCCATGGGACGCCAGAGGTGGCCCCCCAGCACAGCACCCTCCATGATGGCCTGCCTCCATGTGGAGACCCCCTCGATCTGCACGGGCAAATTCAAATCGGGTACGTCCTGCGACTAACTTGTTGCTCGCTCGGATGTCTTTGCTTTGACATCTAGTAACTGTAGTAACTGAACTAACTATTGGAGAAAAGTGAACTGTAAGTTGCAGATCGTTTCTGAACTGGCACACAAGTGTAAAAAGAAGTTTACCCATTATAACCTCAAATCCTTATCAAGCCTCATATTGCGGCGTATTCCTCCCTAAAGTCCCGTAATCCTTTGATTACACTCGCCGGTGTGTGGCCTAATCTCACATGACGCCACATTTCACCCCCTTTGTAATTCTTGGCAGAATTCGGTTTCCAATCCATTTCTTTGAAGATTTGGTGTTAAATTATCAATTGGATGTGAATATCCATCCGTTTTCTGTAATGCTTGTCCTCATTCGGGTCATGGGTGAGATGGAGCCTATCCCAGTTGAATTTTGAGCAAGAGGCAGAGTACACCCTGGACTCGCAGGTCCGATATAGACGAGTAACTATTTACACTGGTAATCACCCCTATGGAGAATTTCCGAAGATGCATGTTTTTGAAGTGTGGCAGGAAGCCCGATCAACCCCCTGGCCCCCGATGCCAACTCCACACAGGATTTGAGCAAATCATTTTTTTTCCCCCCCCCCCAAAAGTAGTGGCACATGAAAGAATCACTGGCTTCATACAGTTCAGTTGTATTTAACTTTTATCTTATACAGCAGTGCGTCTTTCAACTTTTATACAATAAATTTGTGTAAACTATACGTGCAAGGCCATTTATTTTGAATCATAAGGCGAAGGGCTACAGTACAATTGTATGACTTGTACTATGTTCAAATAATATTGAAACTGCGCATAATGATGTCATGGGTTCCTCGAACAAGATCCTCCGTCTCGCTTTTGATGAACAGTTAGGCCTACTGCTCTCCTGTGTTTTTGTTTTGGTCATGATGGTGACACTTGGAGAGCGGAGTGTTTTTTGAGGTTGCGCTTGGAGAGCTAAGTATTTTTTCAAGGTGGTACTTTGGTGTAAATGTGTGATAACCGCCGCTCTGGACTGTGAGGCAGACGTTCAAACCGCTATTGCACCATGCTGCCGAAATTAAATATAATTGGTCGAAAATGTTCCCCCAATTCGGGGTGCCAAAAAAAACGCAGCTTGACGTCAAATCGATGTATTACCGTTCAAGTGTACAAAAATGTGTCCGAAAGCGCTGCCGCTCTCGCGAGTTTGTGATCACACAAACTGACTCGATACGACGCGAACAAGGAGATCTTTGCTCCAATCAAGAGTGCATCTCAAGCCATCTTTGGATATTTATAACCGATAAAGTCAACATAAATCACCGGCATTCCCTTTCTCAAGCGCAATCATCTTTGAATCCACAGCAAACGTATGCGTTCTGTTTCTCAAAGAATCAAATCAAATGGGAATCAGACGAGGAGCTTTGCCGTGGGACGACGTGGCCCAAAGATTGGAGATGACGTCGCACGGGCAACCTCTGGTTATGCTCCGAGCTGCTTGACATGACGGGGAGGTTAGCCAAGGTTCAGCGCAAACTGTCAGGAGCACCCCAGGGCGCGGATTGCGTCCCCTTATATTAAATGTTTATTGATAGGCGCTTGCATATTTTATTGCTCGCGGCATTCTTTCCAGGTCACGGTGACTATAAACACTTAAAGGACGATTTTCCAAATCTCCACATCTGCTTATCGGGGTCTCTTAATAAGAAAGTGGCGACACCTTTTTCGGGTTCTTTCATCTGCTTTATCTCCGGGACCCCTCTTTGCAACCTTCCAGAGTTAATCGCGTCGTCTAATTCCGCAACCCCACCGCCCCCTCAAACTACACCCGACATGTCACGGTTCCCAGGCCTTGTTCTCACAGCTGCCCCGTTTATTTTTGCTTGCTTGAGTCAGAGGGCCCTGTTCAACGCATTTCCCGGGAGAGCTGTGCAGGTCTGCCTTGTGTGTATGTGTGTATAGTGTGTCAGTGTGTGTGAATGGGGAATATTTGCTTCCTGTGAGCCGCTCTGTACATGTAGCTAAGCAAAAGTCACAACATTACATAGGTGACCATCCGGGCATCATCCACCATCGCCATCAACTTCCTCTTTCATGCCCACACTGGCTGAAAGTAATGAGAGGAGCGGCCCTCCAATGTTTTGATGTGCCGTGAACCGGTTTCACCTAAAATAAGAGTTTGATGGACAAGCATAGAAACAAATAAAAAGAGTGGATTAAAAATCCACCTCTCCATTCAACTGAATGAATTTGGTGTCATTAGTTTGAGTAACGCGCTTGTTTCTTTTTAACAAGCTAATCCCATTTCGGGGTACGTAATAGAAGACAATTTACAGAAATGCATTACTCAAATCCGTAATCTAGTTTTGGTCACCGTCTGGACAGGAAAATCCACTTCACCAAGTTCCCATGTGAGGAAATGGAAGCAAATTAATCCAGTGCTTCTTTTGGCTCATATACACCACAAATCATCTGTATCGATAAATCCGAATTTTAAAATTGGTGCTGGTATTGGCTCTGTTTTTATCGAGAGCTGTGTCTGTCTAACCATTTAACTCCTTTTTAAAAAGCTTTCCCAGAACCGATATATTTTTTGTGTGCTAATTTTTGCTTCCTTGCAAGCTTACTTTTCTTCTTGCCGTATCACATGACCGAGATGAGCGTTTTGACGTTTAAAACAGATGTAAAGGCAAAGTGGGTGGGGGGGCTCACAAAGGGCGCCATTCAAGCTAAGACCATCACTCGTGCTGCCGCATGGAGACACACCTCTCCATAAATTACACAATCAGTCAAGGGCTAATATGAGTTTAGAGTCGAAAAATGACAATGAAATTTGCATTGTTGACACCTTTGTAGAAACTTTTTCCGGCAAAGTAGAAACAGTTCGGGTGTCCCAATACTTTTGTAAACACATTTCCTGATGAGTCCGTCGAAAAGTGACACACCAATAACTTCTGGAGCAGACATGAGTCACGGTGGCTCTCGTTGGTGTCCCGTCTGACTGCGGCTTTACTCATTAACAAGCTTATAGCGGAGTTTGAATTCTCTTCTATTCACTGTTTACTTTGGCCAAACGTGGCTTGTTCAGCGCCATCGCCGCTCAAGTCCCACGTGCGGTTTCTGCCCCCACTTCTCTTATGGCCGAGCACAGGAAGTGAATTATACTTCTTTCAACTTCGGTTGATTACAAAATATGACATCGGGCACAAAAAAACTAAAAAAAACTCACGTAGGCGTTCGCATCTTGACGCCCGTGCAGGCTGCCTTGATGCCTTTTTAATTCAAATTCAAATAATTCAACTTGGCTTCTGTGTCTGCACTCTCGCAGCTCTTCAGCTCTTCCTGCAGCACAGACGAAGCCGAGAACAACTCGCGGAGCGAGGCGTCGCGCCCCGTGAGTACGCACCTCACGCTTCACCTCATAATACGACAGAAGTCCTCGCTTGACGACCGTCCCTTGAAATTTTGAGGTTGGGAAACGACGCACGGTCAACTCGTCGATCACAGGGGGCGTACGAATACGTAATCCCGCGGGCTGCGGCACGAGAAGGCATGAATAGTTCCCGGCGTATTTCTGAGCTTTAAAAGTCCCATTCCAAAACAGCAGGGGGCAGCACATACTGACATACTCGTGGCTATGGCGACGCTAAGAAACGATTAAAAAAAAACAAAACGAAATTAACCAATCTGAGGCCTGTTGTTGTCATCCACTATGGCATAGCAATAACTTGTTGCTTATTGAGATCGTTACCCTGCAGATTCCTGGCCTAATTTTAGCCGTTGATGACAGAATTATAAACATGAGTGCGCTGTTAGCAAAAGGCAGCCGTCAGCTTCATATCGATACCCGCGCATTCGGTATCCCCCGCATGAATGTGTATGAAAATGGCTCGCAAATGAGCGATTGTTTTTGCTATATTTTGAGTTCATTCCCGACTTCTTTGTTGACTACCTTTTACAAAATGTTTCTTTTATAAAAGAGATACTTTCAATTGATGAAAGTGCTGGTAGTTTGACCTTTTTGAGCCTCTTTTGCCCCGCAACTTGGAATCTACCTTGCCAAGTTCCAACTCATTTTGCCATCCTTTTGGTATCGATGTGGAGTATCGACACCATTTTAACCGACTACCAATATTATCAGTATGGGTTGTTTTAACGCACTCATTTTAAGACAACTGAGAACAGTTTTAAATTGTGAGAAAAAAAAGCATCACATTATTTTTCATTTTACGACCATTGTCGTCTCTGAGAGAATCATGCTGATAAAAGTCGTTTTATTTTTATTTTTTGCTCTCTCTGTGGAGAAGTACAAGTCCCCCACTGAGTGAGCTCCTCCCTGGCTCCGCATAGCTTCATGAGTCACAGACTGGGCCTTTGCTGGAGGTCACTCACCCCTTTGGACTCAAACAAAACCTCCCTCCCCCAGGCCAGTCTCCAGTAAGCGCCTATCCGTCCTCTTGGTCCTGTAGGTATGCGGCCGGGCTTTGTCATGACTGTTTTGGTTTCCTCCTGCCTCATGTGCCCATTAAATCAAACCGTGTTGGTCATAGCGGAGGTGACTGCGTGCTCAGTGAACACCAACCGGGCAGTGTGACATAAATGTTGATTTGGACGTGAAGAAAGAAGAGGAAAAGAGACATTGTGACATTTTTATTTTTCACTTTTTAAAACAGTGATGTCAATTTTGCCAAGCACCTCGCTCACATTTTAAGACATAAACTTTGATTATTCATTTTCCACACGATGGGTGGACTGGCACTCCGGAGACTTTTTCTATACAGGTACCGTATTTTCCGCACTATAAGGCGCACCTTCAGTGAATGGTCTATTTTAAAACTGTTTTCCTGTATAGGGTGCACCGCATTATGAGGCGCATCAAATAGAGGCCACAATAGTGGCTGCGGTTGCATTATGCATCCACAAGATGGAGCCACACTAAAGGAAATACAATACAATACACTAAAGCTTTCTTTATTTTGAGCCTTCACAACCGCTGCAGCTGTACCAAAGTGCTTTACAGGACATTTAAAATACTACGTCCAAGAAATCAGAATATTGATCCATGTATAAGGCGCATCGGATTACAAGGCACACTGTCGGTCGGCTTTTGAGAAAATTGAATGCTTTTAGGTGCGCCTTATAGTGCAGAAAATACGGTAATTTAAAAAGCCATTTTAACGATTCCGTTTCTTTCAGCTCTGAAAGCCCCTGCTGCCCTCCATGAGCGGATTCGCAGTCTGGACAGGGCAAGGGTAAAAAAAAAAAAACTTTGTATATCTGCAGCTAATCAATCCATTTGTCATTCATCTAACCACCCATTTTCTTATTGTTTTTTTTTTTCTCTTATCAGACGGGGAACATACTGAAGCACAAACTTTGCCGCCGACCCGCTCGCTCCGAGCTGGTCCGCATGCACATCCTGCAAGGTACTTTTAAAAGCCTGCTCTCTCGGTTCCTGCGCGATGGTAAAAGAGGCTGACGCCGACTTTCTTCCGCAGAGAGCAAAGCCCACGCCTCCGTGCAAGCCGCTCAGCTGAAGCTGAAGAGGGCCCGGCTGGCCGACGATCTCAACCAGAAGATTGCTCACAGGCCTGGACCCATGGAGCTGGTGGAGAAGAACATCCTGCCCGCGGACGGTGGTGTCAACAAGGACCACGACGGTAGATGCTCATTTTTCTCACACGTGGACACGAATGATTGTGGTGGAAGGCGCTCGACAAGATTCCGACTTCGCTGCGGTGATCTGTGATCACTCTGCCCAACTTGGCATCGTCTGCCAATGGAGGTCTGCTTTGCAGCTCCTTTTAAACATATTTTGACACAAATATCGAGCACCTTAAAATCAAGACATCACCAGTTTGTGGAAATTGGTCGAAATTCTTAAGTATAATAGTCCGGCTACAAGCAACGTAAACACGATGTCAAATAAAAAGACATTTTTTCACGCATGATGTCATTGGACAGCAACGGTTTTTAAACTGCGCTGACCCCATGTTGCAGTCGTACAAAAATAGATGCACGACACACATTCCTTCTGTATTTCTTATCTTTATTGGTTATTTTTTTTGTTTTCCTAACCTCGAGGGAGTTCACAATCTGAGGAAAGCAACCAAAACAAATTCACGTTATTGAAGAGGCAAGCCCAAGAATAAGAAGCTCTCTCTTTTCAGTATAAAACAAAAAATGTGCCTCGAAAAAAATCAAATAAATAAAATAACGACATATGACGTGTCATAGAAAGCCGAATCTGGACTAGTTATGATAGCAATTTGAATATGTTTGTCCTCCAGGTGATAGTCCGGACCCCAGCGAGGCAATCGATGTGTACACTTTCAACGAGGACAACAATGACCCTTTATCGCCGCGCACTTGTTGCCAAACATCTCCGAGCACCGACTCGGTCTCGCCCACACCGACCGAGGCCACGTCTCTTTCCTGTTCCGGCTCCTCCGTGCGGGTGAGGTCAGATGCCGTCACTGTCGATGAAAACCGTTGATTACAAAGTGTAGGATTCATGTGATGCATCGAAAGTCATGTTGGGTGACCTTAACTACTAATCACGAATATTCGCCGATGCCGTTCATGGTCTGTCGGTCTGAACCCAAACCGAGTTGTTTTTTTTCTTTGGGCTTGAAACTAAAAACGAACATTAAAAAATAAATAAAAATAATAAGTCATAGTGTCCCCACCGTTAACGTTGTTGCTCTTCTTCACTCAGCAGCCCTCGCCGTCTAACTCCTCATCCGATTTATCCTCCACCAGCGAGCAACCCGCAGCTTCATCTCAGCCAACCACTGCTACGCTCACAAAGGTGAACCTCGCCTTTTCACACTCAAATAAATACATTCCGCAAATACCAATCTGGCGGCGTGGTAGGCGGAGTGGTTGCCAGGTCTGCGTCACCGTTTTTAGGTTATGGCTTCAAATCCAAAATCTGAAGTGCAGTTCGCATGCTTTTCTTCCTTTCAGCCAAATAAAGTCGGCGTTTAAAAACAAACAAAAAAACAAAACAAAACGGTGGCCTTTCAAACATAGAGTAAGTCCCGCCATTCGCTTCCTGCAGGTGTTAAAACGATGAGGGTCACATTTCCACTTCCTCTTTCTTCATCCAGACATTCTCATCAACTGTCTCTCCAGTGGCATTCAACCAAATGTCTGCTTTCACATATGCTGTCCTGTGTGTGCGTGCGTGTGTGTGTGTTCGACTCCGCAGCAGAGCTCGCCAAAGCCGGCGGGCGAGAAAAGCCGCAGCAAAAAGAGCCGAGAGGCCAAGCCGAGGATACGCAAGCTCAAGTATCATCAGTACGTTCCCCCGGACCACCAGAAGCAGGAACTGAAGCCCTCGCCGGCGGCCGCGGCGGCGCACGTGGATGCCGCTTACGTGCGCATCCTGCAGCAGCAGCAGCACTTTCTGCAGCTGCAGATCCTTAGCCAGCAGCGTTTTGGCCACCAGCAGCCAGCGGTCAAGTACGGAAGTCGTTCTTCTACTTTATCTATTGTATCATTTGCGGAGCTCTTTGTTGCTAGGCAGACTTTGTGGGGCAGAATAATTTGTGCCCATCCAAGAATAAAACATGTGTTTCATGTATGTTTTTTTTCCCATGTTTGTGCAGCCACTGTAAGATTTATTACAAAACAAAATCATACAACACATTTTGCAAAAACTGTGCAAAGAGGAATGCAGATTAACAAAAATGGTCCTTTTCTTGGTGCATTTCGGCCACCAGTGGGTGGCGCTCAAGTATGGCTATGATCTTCCGTGTTTCTTACACAGTGCTTTGCTTCTACCACCCTCGTTTTTCCCCGCCGCGGTGAAAATTGAAGAATGACTCTCTTGACTCCCTTTCCCTTTCCTTTTTCATTCCATCAGGTCAACAGGCAATTTCCAAACCAATAGCTCTGCCGAGTTCTCGAACGAAAACTGCAAGCCAGATCAGTTACCGGCTAATGTGGACGAGATGAAGGTAATCCGCCGACCCCCAAAATAAAAAAAAAAATTGCAGGATTTATTGTCATATATACCTACAAGATACCAATAAATGCATCCACAGAATTGTTTGTATTTTCTTGTGCAGTGCATTGTCGCTAGGCAGAATTCTTGGGGCAAAAGCCCCAACGCCCATTCAGCACAGTGCCATCTGCTGGTCCAATGAGGTTGAGTACTTGACTTGCCCCAAATGAAAAAAACTGACAGCGATGCGATGTGGTGTTTTGTGTGTGTGTGTGCACGCACTTCCAGGTAGCTGAGCTGAAAGTCGAACTCAAACTGCGCTCGCTTCCCGTCTCCGGAACCAAGATGGATCTGATCGAGCGGCTGAAGTTGTATCACGAAACTGTCGTTAGCCTGGAGACAAAAGTGCCCCAAAACACCCCAGCATTGTCCCCCAAAGTGTCCGGCGCTGGCTTGGAGGACAACGGAAGAACGGACAGTCCCGCGGCGCCCCCTCCTGGCCGTACCGGGTTCCACGAGAAGGACCGACGTCTCCACGAGAAGGAGCTTCAGATCGAGGAGCTGAAGAGGCGACTCGAGCATGAGCAGAGGTTGGTGGAGGAGCTCAAGCTGCAGCTGGAGGTGGAGAAGAGAAGTCAGCAGCTGGGAGAGTCGCCTCCGCCCGGCCTCGGTCCTCCGTCGCCCCTCGGGGACGAGCGCGTGGACATCAAACAGGAGGAGGCGGAGACGAGCCCCTCGGCGCCTCCTGCCGCAAAAGTGGACAACGCAGAACCTCTGAGCAAGGTGGGGGGGGGGGGGTCACATGGGAAAATCAGCATAAGATTGACAAATCTGCAGCCATCTTGATTTCTTTCCTTTTTGTGTGCAGACGTGGACGGGGCAGAGGACAGCGCAAAGTGTCCATGACCCATTCCCATCAGGCGTCACGAAAGCGCCCGTGAGTGAGGTAAAGCATGCATTCTGTCATTTTTGCTATTTGACATAGTCAAGCACACGTGCAGATCATTCTTCTTGGTTGTTTCCCAACTAGCCTGTCCATCGCGGCCACAGTCCGGCCTTCACGCCGCCGCCGCTGCTAAAATGTAAATTCCTCAGAGAGCCTCCTCGCTATGAAGACGCCGTGAAACACGCACGCATGCTGCCTGCTATTCAGGTGACAAAAACATTTGGATCGCATTTCTAAAATGCAATACGATAATAGGGTATGCCCGCAGTTTCCAGACACTGAAAATATCACGTAAATGTTTTCTCCAGGGTTTGTGTGCAGCCAGCCAGCAGATGGACGACCTGTTTGACATCCTCATCGAAAGCGGTGGTAAGAGTGAACCCTTTCTTATAATCGATCTCGTCCCAAACACGTGCATGTTAGTCTTACCACAAACCCGACCAAACGCGACTGATACAAATTCATGCCAGAACAATTTCAGTTGTCTGGAAAATGCTTACTGGCGCTGCTTATTCAATCATTTTTGGACTGGCCTTCTATTGCTATTGCATACCGTGGCATACAAACAGTAACACAACACCACTCGAAAACCATGTTTCATCCATAATTTAATCAAAATTTGAAAAAAATGGACAGCGTTTCAAATCACCACCTGTTTCTTCACACTCTCCACACAGAGATGTCTCCCTTCCTCAAACCCGACCCTCCTGACGCCAACAAGCGACTGCCCGTCACGCCCAGCGTCACCCTCCTGCCCGTCAACACCGTCCTGTCGCGCCCTCCGCCCTGCGTCCAGGTGGCACACATGCCCGCCGAGGAGCTTCCTCTACCCCTGATCGCCATGGAGATGGGACTGGATGACAGCATGGACGCAGAGTCCGACCTCCATGGCACGGACTGGCTGGATCTGAGCGTGTCGGCGGCCGAGAGCGTCTTCTCAGCAGACTTCCTGGACGCTTACCAGCTGCTCTAAGGGGAACCGCAAGAAGGTCATCAACAGATTGCGACAGAGATTGGAAGAGTGACAGAAAGTGGGCATCTTTGGAAAGGTTGTCAAAATTGCACTTTGTTAGAAAAAAAGACTGAAGTCCGCCTTTCAAGGAATTTCTCCCAAAAGCCAAACCTGCCGACTATGCAGTTAGTTGATGACATGCAAGCATCACTGACGAGAACGACTGCGAGGAGGAAAAGTTGGACTGCGCTGCCACCTTCTGGTCATTTCAGGAGTCGACCAGTTCCGACACACACACACACAGGCTGATGGGAAGGATTTACTATACTAGTACAAGTCAACAAACTGTCATGCATAATTTGTACATGCTGTTTGTGTTACACATTTTTTGTTTACTTTTATACGCAGCTTTTTCGTTTTGTGTGCGTGCTAAAGTTGACAAGCTTCATGATTTCCCATCTTGTACTTGCCATAAAAGTATACATGGCTCTGAAAGTATACATGGCTCCTTTTTTTCTTTTTGGCGGGGGAGGGAAATTGGCCAAGTGTAGAGTGTGAAACAGGTGAGAAACTCACCATCATTTTCCATTTGTGGCAATGGGAGGCCGCCAACTGAACCAACAGTGAGTATAGCCTCTGGAGCCAAAATTTTGGAGCTCATCCATCCATCCATCCACTTATCGTTGTACCGGGGTCACGGAGGTGCTGGAGCCTACCCCAGCGGATTTCAGGCAGAAGGCGGGTTACAACCTGAAGTGGTTGGAGTCCGTCGCAGGGCACAGAGACAGACAAGCCATTCACGCCGTCACCGAGTGGGAATCGATCCCACGCTTCCTGCACACAAGTCAGGCAAGTGTCCCACTAGACCATGTACAGGAAGGCATTTTTCACAGAAAAAAACGACCATGAACAGTCAGGCTTTTTAACAAAAAAAATTACCATGTTTTGTAAGGCGTTTTTAGCCGAAAAAACGATCATGTATATAAATAGGTGTTTTAAGCCGAAAAAAACGACCATGTATTGTAAGGCGTTTTTTTGCTGAAAAAACGACCATGTATACTAAGGCGTTTTTAGCCGAAAAAACGACCATGTATAGTAAGGCGTTTGCTCCCGAAAAAAACGACCATGTTTAGTAAGGCGTTTTTAGCCGAAAAAACGACCATGTATAGTAAGGCGTTTGCTCCCGAAAAAAACGACCATGTTTAGTAAGGCGTTTTTAGCCGAAAAAACGACCATGTATAGTAAGGCGTTTGCTCCCGAAAAAAACGACCATGTTTAGTAAGGCGTTTTTAGCCGAAAAAACGACCATGTATAGTAAGGCGTTTGCTCCCGAAAAAAACGACCATGTTTAGTAAGGCGTTTTTAGCCGAAAAAACGACCATGTATAGTAAGGCGTTTGCTCCCGAAAAAAACGACCATGTTTAGTAAGGCGTTTTTAGCCGAAAAAACGACCATGTATAGTAAGGCGTTTGCTCCCGAAAAAAACGACCATGTTTAGTAAGGCGTTTTTAGCCGAAAAAACGACCATGTATAGTAAGGCGTTTGCTCCCGAAAAAAACGACCATGTTTAGTAAGGCGTTTTTAGCCGAAAAAACGACCATGTATAGTAAGGCGTTTGCTCCCGAAAAAAACGACCATGTTTAGTAAGGCGTTTTTAGCCGAAAAAACGACCATGTATAGAAAGGCGTTTTCAGCGGAAAAAAACGACCATGTTTAGTGAGGCGTTTTTCGCCGAAAAAAACGACCATATATAGTAAGGCATTTTTAACCGAAAAAACGACCATGTATAGTGAGGCGTTTTTAGCCGAAAAAACGACCATGTATAGTGAGGCGTTTTTAGCCGAAAAAACGACCATGTATAGTGAGGCGTTTTTAGCCGAAAAAACGACCATGTATAGTGAGGCGTTTTTAGCCGAAAAAACGACCATGTATAGTGAGGCGTTTTTAGCCGAAAAAACGACCATGTATAGTGAGGCGTTTTTAGCCGAAAAAACGACCATGTATAGTGAGGCGTTTTTAGCCGAAAAAACGACCATGTATAGTGAGGCGTTTTTAGCCGAAAAAACGACCATGTATAGTGAGGCGTTTTTAGCCGAAAAAACGACCATGTATAGTGAGGCGTTTTTAGCCGAAAAAACGACCATGTATAGTGAGGCGTTTTTAGCCGAAAAAACGACCATGTATAGTGAGGCGTTTTTAGCCGAAAAAACGACCATGTATAGTGAGGCGTTTTTAGCCGAAAAAACGACCATGTATAGTGAGGCGTTTTTAGCCGAAAAAACGACCATGTATAGTGAGGCGTTTTTAGCCGAAAAAACGACCATGTATAGTGAGGCGTTTTTAGCCGAAAAAACGACCATGTATAGTGAGGCGTTTTTAGCCGAAAAAACGACCATGTATAGTGAGGCGTTTTTAGCCGAAAAAACGACCATGTATAGTGAGGCGTTTTTAGCCGAAAAAACGACCATGTATAGTGAGGCGTTTTTAGCCGAAAAAACGACCATGTATAGTGAGGCGTTTTTAGCCGAAAAAACGACCATGTATAGTGAGGCGTTTTTAGCCGAAAAAACGACCATGTATAGTGAGGCGTTTTTAGCCGAAAAAACGACCATGTATAGTGAGGCGTTTTTAGCCGAAAAAACGACCATGTATAGTGAGGCGTTTTTAGCCGAAAAAACGACCATGTATAGTGAGGCGTTTTTAGCCGAAAAAACGACCATGTATAGTGAGGCGTTTTTAGCCGAAAAAACGACCATGTATAGTGAGGCGTTTTTAGCCGAAAAAACGACCATGTATAGTGAGGCGTTTTTAGCCGAAAAAACGACCATGTATAGTGAGGCGTTTTTAGCCGAAAAAACGACCATGTATAGTGAGGCGTTTTTAGCCGAAAAAACGACCATGTATAGTGAGGCGTTTTTAGCCGAAAAAACGACCATGTATAGTGAGGCGTTTTTAGCCGAAAAAACGACCATGTATAGTGAGGCGTTTTTAGCCGAAAAAACGACCATGTATAGTGAGGCGTTTTTAGCCGAAAAAACGACCATGTATAGTGAGGCGTTTTTAGCCGAAAAAACGACCATGTATAGTGAGGCGTTTTTAGCCGAAAAAACGACCATGTATAGTGAGGCGTTTTTAGCCGAAAAAACGACCATGTATAGTGAGGCGTTTTTAGCCGAAAAAACGACCATGTATAGTGAGGCGTTTTTAGCCGAAAAAACGACCATGTATAGTGAGGCGTTTTTAGCCGAAAAAACGACCATGTATAGTGAGGCGTTTTTAGCCGAAAAAACGACCATGTATAGTGAGGCGTTTTTAGCCGAAAAAACGACCATGTATAGTGAGGCGTTTTTAGCCGAAAAAACGACCATGTATAGTGAGGCGTTTTTAGCCGAAAAAACGACCATGTATAGTGAGGCGTTTTTAGCCGAAAAAACGACCATGTATAGGAAGGCGTTTTTACCCGAAAAAAAACGACCATGTGTAGTAAGGCATTTTTTGCCAAAAAAACGACCATGTATAGTCTTACTATACATGTATAGTCTTACTATACATGGTCGTTTTTTTCGGCTAAAAACGCCTTACTATACATGGATCGTTTTTTTCGGCAAAAAACGCTTTACTATACATGGTCGTTTTTTTCGGCTAAAAACGCCTTACTTTGTACATGGTCGTTTTTTTGGCTAAAAACGCCTTACTATACATGGTCGTTTTTTTGGCAAAAAACGCCTTACTATACATGGTCGTTTTTTTCGGCTGAAAACTTCTTACTATACATGGTCGTTTTTTTCGGTAAAAAACGCCTGACTATACATGGTCGTTTTTTCAGTTCAAAACGCCTTCCTATACATGGTCGTTTTTTTCGGTTAAAAATGCCTTACTATGCATGGTCGTTTTTTTCGGCTAAAAACGCCTCACTATACATGGTCGTTTTTTTGGCGAAAAAACGCCTTACTATACATGGTCGTTTTTTCGGTTAAAAACGCCTTACTAAACATGGACGTTTTTTTCGGTAGCAAACGCCTTACTATACATGGTCGTTTTTTTCGGCAAAAAACGCCTTACTAAACATGGTCGTTTTTTTTCGGCAAAAAACGCCTGACTAAACATGGTCGTTTTTTTCGGCTAAAAACGCCTTACTATATACATGGTCGTTTTTTTTCGGCTAAAAACGCCTTACTATACATGG
>NW_017805481.1:975917-993585 GCF_001891065.2 Hippocampus comes | reverse complement strand
TTTTTTCGGCAAAAAACGCCTTACTATACATGGTCGTTTTTTCAGTTCAAAACGCCATACTATACATGGTCGTTTTTTCGGCAAAAAACGCCTTACTATACATGGTCGTTTTTTTCGGTTAAAAACGCCTTCCGATACATGGTCGTTTTTTTCGGCTAAAAACGCCATACTATACATGGTCCTTTTTTTCGGCTAAAAACGCCTTACTATACATGGTCGTTTTTTCGGCAAAAAATGCCTTACTATACATGGTCGTTTTTTTTGGTTAAAAACGCCTTACAATACATGATCGTTTTTTCATTTAAAAACGCTTTCCTATAGATGGTGGTTTTTTTTTGGCTAAAAACGCTTTCCAATACACTGTGTTTTTTTCAGTTCAAAACGCCTTACTATACATGGTCGTTTTTTTCGGCTAAAAACGCCTTACTATACATGGTGTTTTTTTTGGTTAAAAACGCCTCACAATACATGGTCGTTTTTTCAGTTAAAAACGCTTTCCTATACATGGTGGTTTTTTTTGGCTAAAAACGCCTTACAATACATGGTCGTGTTTTTCAGTTAAAAACGCCTTCCTATACATGGTCGTTTTTTTCGGCTAAAAACGCCTTACTATACATGGTGTTTTTTTTGGTTAAAAACGCCGCACAATACATGGTCGTTTTTTCAGTTAAAAACGCTTTCCTATACATGGTGGTTTTTTTGGCTAAAAACGCCTTACAATACATGGTCGTGTTTTTCAGTTAAAAACGCCTTCCTATACATGGTCGTTTTTTTCGGCTAAAAAACGCTTACTATACATGGTCGTTTTTGGGGGGCTAAAATACGCCTGACTATAAATAAATGTTTTTTTTTTTTGGCTAAAAACGCCTTACTACACATGGTCGTTTTTTTCGGTGATAAACCTCTGACTATACATGGTCGTTTTTTTGGCTAAAAACGGCTTACTATTTACATGGTCGTATTTTTGGTTAAAAATGCCTTACTATACATGGTTTTTTTTGGGTGGGGGGGATAAAAACGGCTTACTATACAAAGTCGTTTTTTTTTTCGGCTAAAAACGCCTTTCTATACATTTTATAGGAAGGTGTTTTTAGCCCCAAAAAACGACCTTGTATAGCAGTGGTGTCAAACTCATTTCACATTGTGGGCCACATAAAGCCTCGGTAGATGTAAAGTGGGCCGGACCATTAAAATTATACCATACTCTGCTATAAATAACCAAAATAATGTCTTTCCTTTGTTTTGGTCTAAAGAAGCACAAGAACATTAGGAAAATGTTGAAATTTATTAAACAGATTCAGAGGATACTCCATGAATTGCACCTTATTAAAAGTAGTTATTCCGTGTCTCTTTTAAATATTTTCACTTTTAAATTATCCTGCGGGCCTGATCGAACCTCCTTGCGGGCCGGTTCTGGCCTGCGAGCCGTATGTTCGACATCACTACCGTATAGTAAAGGAACTACGGTTCCGTGAGAGCCATATCCTGCCTATTTTAGGTCCCTCCCTATTCCAACACACCTGATTCAAATGATTAGCTCATCAGCAAACTTTGTCGAGGCCTGAACAATTGAATCAGTAGTGTTGGGAGCAGGGAGGGACCTATAACAGGAAGGATATGGCTCTCGAGGGACTGGAGTTCCCTCCCCCTGCACTCAACCATCAGCGACATATGTCGGACATGGGTCTGTTTTGACATTTGGGATAGTGTAAAGTATCCCACTTCAACCGAAGTGAGTAGCCTCTGTTGTCAAAATGGCTGTGGATACAATCAAATTAAAGTACAGTACTGTACAACATTAGCCACGCAAGTATTTACTCTGCTCTGTGGCGCCCTCTGGTGGAGACTTGCCAACATTACAACAGAAGGACCCCTCACACTCGGGAGTATTAGTGTGCTCTGTTGTCGTTTTAACAATCAAATCCGCCCCCCCCAAAAACGTGCAATTGCAACAAGAGCAGAACCAAATAAAAAACACCAGGGACAGTGAGGTCCGTATTTATTAATAGTTCTCCCCCCCCCCCAAAAAATGCACAAGAGAAGAAACAGTCTAAAATTTGCAGATAAACCTTCATCAGAAATGAGCTTTACTTAAGAGCTGTGCGGTTACATAGAACGGGTGTGAGCTTACAAACCTAATGTGTATTTAAAAAAAAAAAAAAAAAAAAAAGATGCTAACATGAAACACCTTTTATAAAACGTTGACTTGCTCCAAAGTGAAGATGAAAATTTAGCGGGACTAAAAAGTCTCTGAAATGTTGACATCAAGCGCCAATGCGCTTTGAATTTCGGTGTGATAGCTACCAGTTGAAAGGGACATATATTATTTCCATATAACTTACACAGTCCATCCTCCTCAGTCACTTTCCGTTTCTATTCCTTCATTTGAGACCGCAGCAGACTGCTCAGCGTATTGCTTCCTCCCGCTGAACACGTACAATTACAGTTCAACTCTTCCGTTCGGCCTTCAACCTTTGTGGACGAAAACAAACACTGTCGTACCTTCATCAAACGTATTCATTTTATCGGCTGGTGTGAATCAAATAAAAATAGTCGTCCGCCAAGGTCCTGAGGTAAATCAGATTTAGGAAGGAAAAAAAAAACTATCAAAAATAGAGAGAGAGTGTATAACATTTGGTGTATAAATACGGATAAAACAGTTGCGGTGGTGAGAAAGTGGACGCAACCGATCAAGGACACTTCTTGAAACACGAGAGGGCGGCGCTAGTTATCGCACATGTGCTGACATCACGTTCTTCCAAACACTCGTGTTATTTTAGTGGCGTTCAGTCGCTCATAATACAAAACAACAACAACAACAACAAACACGGCTGTGAGAGACCCGGCAGCTGATAACGGCGGTGTTTGGTGGGTCGCGCGGCCATCACTTGATCATCATGTGCTTTAAATAACAAGGGAAGACTTTCTATTTCGTTTCACCGGCAGGCGGAGAAGAGCCCAGCAGAGGAGATTTTGGAGAGACCTAAAAGATGGAAGAAAATAGCAACATCTGATTTTATCGTCTGTCTGCGGCAGAATCACAACTTTTCCTGTTTGCATGTGGACTACGCTTCACATGCAGTGAACCTATTGAGACACTCGTAGCTCGAAAGATGCCTGCGTCTGTGGAGGTGTTGCGTAATGTATAAGGGAAGTGACAACGGTCACTACAGTGGACAGCGAAGCATGTTATCAGGTTACAGCGTTGCATGAAAAAATGAGCTGAGGAAACCCTGAAGTGAGCTTTACTGACGCCTAAATTGTCCAAAGGTGTGAGCACTATCGAAGACGGTTGGGGTGGAGACGATCTACGTTCACTTACGGGGGAAGGAGGCTTGGCAAAGTTGAGGTGAGCGTAGAGAAGCACGGCGATGTCATTCTGGCTGGCCTCCAGAGCGATGGAGAGCGCAGTGCTGCCATCCTAAAACACGTGCGCAAGAAGATGGCGTTCAACAGGGCACAGTATTGGAAACTGACTTTTTCTTTTTATATCATGAATATAAACAGCTGGCTCTATGGAGGGGAAAATGATCCAAGCAAGTTTTCTTTTGTGATCCCGACACGCCACTCACGTTGTCAGTGAGGGTGGCGTCACAGCCGGGCACAGACAGTAGCTGTCGCACAATGTCCACGTGACCGTGCTCGCAGGCGCACATGAGCGCCGTGGAGCCGTCTTCGTCGCGGATGTTGACTTGGGCCCCGCAGGACAGAAGGGCCCGCACCATGTCCCCCCGCCCGTGGCTGACCGCCAGCATCAGTGCCGTCTGACCCGCCTGGGAGACACAATGGAAAACGGGAAAATTTCTTTTAGCCTTCAAAGACTGAGCAGGGGGGGTTATGTAATGATGTAATTTAAATGATGTTACGTTTAAGGAGGGTAGAAAATGGATATTTGATCGGGTGAATTTCAAAAACAGAACTGGATTTAAGTAAGAGTATACCCTTTGTTCTGAAAAAAAAGGGTCTTAATTCTAAAAACAAGAAGGTCATTATTCTCCGAAAACAGGACAATAATAGACTTTTTGTTGAAAATGCCTTCATTCGAGTAACGTCAGATTCATGTGATGACACGTCACACTCGACTCAGCTAGTAATTGACCCAATGCTGTACAATAAAGTAGAGAGCTGGACTTTGTTTACTACGTTAAATTTACTGGTGCATCGATCCCCATCTTGTTAGCCGAAGAGCATTATTTCCCAAGTTTGTTGTGCTTTTTCTTGTTTTCCCGTAAACGTTCAAAATCCTGATTGAGAGAACGGTGAGGCCTTGCAGTAACAGCATGCGGGCAACAGAGGGCGCACCTGGCTGGCCTTGGCGTTGACGTCTCCAGTGCGCAGCAGCTGCAGGACAGCTTGAAGGTCACCGTCCGAGTGGAACGCAGCCAGAGCGGTTAGCATGATGGCCGTGTAGCCCGCCTTGTTCTGCTTGTTGGCATTACATAGACCTGTCGGATAAGTGACAACGGTCACTACAGTGGACAGCGAAGCATGTTATCAGGTTACAGCGTTGCATGAAAAAATGAGCTGAGGAAACCCTGAAGTGAGCTTTACTGACGCCTAAATTGTCCAAAGGTGTGAGCACTATCGAAGACGGTTGGGGTGGAGACGATCTACGTTCACTTACGGGGGAAGGAGGCTTGGCAAAGTTGAGGTGAGCGTAGAGAAGCACGGCGATGTCATTCTGGCTGGCCTCCAGAGCGATGGAGAGCGCAGTGCTGCCATCCTAAAACACGTGCGCAAGAAGATGGCGTTCAACAGGGCACAGTATTGGAAACTGACTTTTTCTTTTTATATCATGAATATAAACAGCTGGCTCTATGGAGGGGAAAATGATCCAAGCAAGTTTTCTTTTGTGATCCCGACACGCCACTCACGTTGTCAGTGAGGGTGGCGTCACAGCCGGGCACAGACAGTAGCTGTCGCACAATGTCCACGTGACCGTGCTCGCAGGCGCACATGAGCGCCGTGGAGCCGTCTTCGTCGCGGATGTTGACTTGGGCCCCGCAGGACAGAAGGGCCCGCACCATGTCCCCCCGCCCGTGGCTGACCGCCAGCATCAGTGCCGTCTGACCCGCCTGGGAGACACAATGGAAAACGGGAAAATTTCTTTTAGCCTTCAAAGACTGAGCAGGGGGGGTTATGTAATGATGTAATTTAAATGATGTTACGTTTAAGGAGGGTAGAAAATGGATATTTGATCGGGTGAATTTCAAAAACAGAACTGGATTTAAGTAAGAGTATACCCTTTGTTCTGAAAAAAAAGGGTCTTAATTCTAAAAACAAGAAGGTCATTATTCTCCGAAAACAGGACAATAATAGACTTTTTGTTGAAAATGCCTTCATTCGAGTAACGTCAGATTCATGTGATGACACGTCACACTCGACTCAGCTAGTAATTGACCCAATGCTGTACAATAAAGTAGAGAGCTGGACTTTGTTTACTACGTTAAATTTACTGGTGCATCGATCCCCATCTTGTTAGCCGAAGAGCATTATTTCCCAAGTTTGTTGTGCTTTTTCTTGTTTTCCCGTAAACGTTCAAAATCCTGATTGAGAGAACGGTGAGGCCTTGCAGTAACAGCATGCGGGCAACAGAGGGCGCACCTGGCTGGCCTTGGCGTTGACGTCTCCAGTGCGCAGCAGCTGCAGGACAGCTTGAAGGTCACCGTCCGAGTGGAACGCAGCCAGAGCGGTTAGCATGATGGCCGTGTAGCCCGCCTTGTTCTGCTTGTTGGCATTACATAGACCTGTCGGATAAAAAAAAAAAAAAGGATGTTTAGAAAAAATAATGTGGATGGTCCTTTGTCATCAAATATTTGCCGGCTACTAATGAGGTCAAATGTGATATTAAGTGCACAGATGTACGCCTTTAAACCACTGTTTGCTAGGCAGAACTTGTGGTTGAAAAAAAAGTGTCCATTATCAGTCTCACTATGTTGTTTCCTTGGGAACCGGGGGCAGAGGGCCCCCACATGCAGGGTCAACCCATAATGTCTGTAAAAAAAAAAAAAGTAACGCTTTGAAGTGCCCCCCCCCCCCACCAAATCTGCACAACTCACCGGTGTCGAGCAGCAGTTTCACCACGGGGAAGTTGGAGTGCGAGACGGTATAATGCAGCGCCGTGTTGCCGTTGCCGTCCGCCATGTTGATGACAAACTGCAGCAACTGAGGCGAGATGGCGGCGAAAGCGTCCATGTAGGCCCGGACCGCCGCCACGTCCGCCGCCTTGTGGCACGACACGCGAAGCCACTCCTGCAGCACGCCGGTGTACGCCTCCCTCTGGGTGGAAACACAATCAGGACAAGTGATGTATTAGGATGACGACAAAAATCATTCGAACAAATAAATGTGTGGCTTTATCGCTTCGACTTTTCATGAATCAAGAAACTTTGCGTTAACACCTTGACTGCACTTCTTAAGCAGTGAACGTATCTCGGCACTATATGAAAAAAATACATGAAATATAGATGTCAAAATGAAGCATACATTGCAGCCTGCGCAATTTGGAAATTGGATTAATTCTTCAATCCGAATTAAAATAAACATGCCGAAGTGTTTTAATGAGGATGAGGCATACCGCTCCTTGCTGGCTGAAGGCGTTGGGCTCTCCAAGGGCCTTTTGAAGGTCACAAAGAGCCGACTTCAGGCTGTCACTTAGTTCCAACCTGGAATGACGACAATGTAGGCTGCTGATGGTTTGTCAGCACGTCATTTTGCCGCTCCACAAATCCCTCAGGACCTTACCTGACTTGTTTTGTGGGGATGCTCACGGACACAGGCTCAGATTCTGATTGCCCGGAGGGGTCGCCGGTCTCCGCCTGCTGCCCGGCAATCTCTGAAGTTTGAGTGGCACATTGAGGGGCTGCTGAGGAGGTAACGTGCGACATTGATTCAGTGCTGGCGGCCGACGTCGGGCCGACGGGCTCTTGGCAGGCAGAACCGTTGGCCGGGCACGGGGAAACCGGGCTGGCGCCAGGCGTTGATATCTGGGGGCGACATTCTGGAGCCACGGCCTCGGTCGCCAGTGACGGTTGTGATTTGTCCGCGGTTGCCGGCGGAGAGTCGGAGCGGCCGTCCAGCGAATGGACGGTTGTCTGCCGAGGTACGTCGCCCTCTAGAGGCCGGGAGTACTGCTGGTGGTCGGCGGTGCACTCTGGCAGTTTTTCCCTGGCTTCGTGATACTCGCTGGAGTCGCTCTCCTCGTCCGAGCTGCTGCTGTCATCGGATGACGTCGACTCGTAACTGTGAGTAAAGAAAAGAAAAGAAAAAAAAAAGCACACTTTTGTGATGCCAATTTTTAGGTTACAGGGTGCACGAAAGGGTTAAATGACACATACCCGCCATTAACGCCAATGAACTGGAGGTTTTTCTTGGTCGACGGAGAGCCCGGTTCACCCTCTGCTTTCCGCTTCATGATGGACCTCAGAGAGGATTGGGGAGACGAGGCTGTGCAAAATCAGTTCAAATCAGTCCTTTTAAGCGCGGCAGAACGGCGGCGAGGAGCAGCGCCTTCGACAAGAAGCTTACCAGCGGCGTGGCCGTCTTGAAGCGTCTCCGCGCCGGTTTCCGGGTGAGTCTCGCCCTCTTTGAAGTACACGGCGGCAATCTGATTGCCGGCCGTGCCGACGACAACGGCGGGGTTGGATACGGGCGTGGATGTGGACAACTCGCTCTTGAGAATGTCGCGCACTTGCTTGGAGCTGACTGCAATCGGCAACCCCAGCGCGGCTTCTGCAGAAGGAAACCGTTTATTACACTTCGCATTATTCACGACGTACTTTTTACGTACCTAGCTAGTTTTTTTTTTTTCTTTCAATAAACACAAGAAACACATTAATTTGTATTGCCATAAACAGCATCGCATTTATTGTAGATGTTTTGGTCTTATAGGCCAGGCTTAGCCTGAAATAAAGGCAAATGAACCATGAATTTAGATGTAAGATCATTTACCTTCACTTAACGCTAACCTGTCGTCTTTTAACTCATTCAATCCCAGCCATTTTCACCGGAGCAACCCCCTCAATCAAAGCGCTTTACTGGATTTTGACTGATCTTGCAAGGCCCACAGAATATTTGGTTCTAATGCTATATAAACATGGAGCCTACCAAAATAAAGTTTGGACTCTCTTCCTTCAGCAGAAAAAAAATTGTTTCTATCTTTTTCTATTCTTCAGCAATCAGCATTACAAATTGGCTAAGTTTCGTGAAAATGGCGATTCCTGGGCAAAAAACGGAGAAAGAGAGCTTTTTGTAAAAGCATGCATTTCAAGCACGTGAGGCACCACTGCCACCTACTGGTCGCTTTTTTACATGATTTACAATGCAAACGGCTTATTGTCATTCACAGATTGCATCAGACCCTCCTCCTCTCTATGACGCAAAAAAAAGACTTAGACGTACAAGTATGTCCTTGGTAGGCGGGGCCTAATTTTAAAAAGACGTACAAGTGCGTCTTGTGGAATGAAAGCGTGAAGCATTCGCTACGACAAAATGTTATCGAACAAGTCAATCGCAAATCAGATTACAACAACAGCAAAAAAAAACTGAACCAGAAAATGTACTTGGCAATTCGTAAACTTTGCGATTCAGCTCCTTGATCATAAAACAGCAAAACGTTGACTGAGATATCGATTCGAAAGCGTCGAGGATGTCTTAGGAAAGTTCAGCTCGACTGCCCAATATCACGGACATTTTTGAGCCGTCGATGGAATCGTTCTTTCAGTACCTGCCGAGTCGTCAGATTGTCCTCCGCGGTGGCCCTCCAACAGCGGCAACGGGGAGCTGCAGCGGACCGCTCGGAGCAGAGTGCCCACCTCCACCACCGTGGGCTGCTCCAGCGTGTACACTTGGATGCCGACGGTCCTCTGTTCCTTTTGCGGGCACTGCTGCGTGAAGCTGACCACCGTCTGCAGGTTGCCGTCCTGCAGCTCCTGCCAGCCCATCGTGGTGGCCCTCACCGGATGCTCGGCCCGAGGACCCTTGTCCTTCTGGGCGGACGTCGCTCGCAGCTGCGCGGCGTGCAGCTCGTCCATCATTCTTTTGAGCTGACCCTCCAGATGAACCACTTGGTTCTTCAGAGCCTCGGCCTCGGGTAGGAGCCCCAGATCCACCTCCCGAACACCCACCCCGACTTGGCGACTGCTCTTCTCGCCCTCCGGTCCCACTCCGATCGTGCGCAGCTCCCGTTTAGAATCCGGTCTGGCCCCGGCCACGATAACGGTGTCCTCAATCTCGCATCCCGAGTCTTGTTTGGAGCCTTCCGGCGCGGCGGGAGACATCGGCCCCGATGGCTTGTTGGCATCCTTGGCTCCCGCGCTGACTTCTTCTTCCGGAATGTCGATGTACAGCTCTCCTCGGCTGCGGCCTCGGTTGAAGCCCATGGTGTGGCCCAGAAACTTCTGGCTCTTCAGTTGGACGCTGAGCTGCCGCTTCTCTTCCTGCAGCACGGAAATCTTCACCTGGAGCACAGGGATGGTCTTCACCTGCTCCTCCAGGTCTCGGATCTTCCTGAGGGCAGCCGCCATCTGCTCGCGGACGTGCTGCAGGTGCGCCGGAGTGGGTGTGACCGGGGTGGACAGTCCAGAGTTAATTGGAGTAAAAGTTCCTCCCCCTCCGCCGCCGCCCCCTCCTGCCCCGTGGGCCCGGTTGTAGCTGTGCGCGCTGCTAATGGAGGTGTTGGAGCCCACCACGCTGCTGTGCATGCTTCCCAGGTTGGAGAAGCGCCTTCCTTCTTTCTCCTCCTCCAGCTTCCGCCGCGCATCCAACAAGGTCTTCTCAACGCGGGCAGTGCTGAAGTTGGGCCTGTGGGCGGTGTGGTAGCCCGGAGCGCAGTACGAGAAAGAGGAGTGGCGACTGTCCACGCTGGCATTGGAGCACAGCGACTCGGTGGAGGTCCACCAGGAGCCGGTGTAACCGTAGCCGCCGCCGCCGCGAGGCAGCGAGCCGTAGCGCGGCCGCCGTTGAATGGGCACCCGCTTGATGGTGTTCCCCTTCTCGATGTCGTTGACATATTTGAGGAAGTCCAGGTCCAGACGGTAGCCGTAGGGGGTCTCCACTGAGTAGGGCGCCTCCTGTTCCTTGCCGTGCAAGGAGGGGGTTGCTGGCGAGCTGAGCTTCCCTGTGAGCGGAAGGAAATCAACTTGAAACAAACGGAAATCTGCGTCTAATCTTGGGCTCAGACTTTAGAAAATGGGATCAACTCCGGGCCGCTGGGTTATTTGTGTACGCGGGCTGGACAATGAGGCGGGGATGTGATTTATAAACTCCTCCTTTCCAATGATGTCATCACAATTGATTTTCCCATTGTGCCATAGCAATCACCATTGAGCGTTGATAAATGCCGTACCTGGGAAGCCGGGGTCCATATGCAGCACTTGAGCCATTTTAGGAAGGAGGCTGCTAGCAGATTACTCGCACCTGGAGAGAGGGGGGGCACAGAAACATTTGAATTTACTTGAACAGTGAGCACCAGTTCAGAAAAATGCTGCAGTTGCTGAAACGATACTCAAGAGTGACATATTATCCCTCGCAATGTGTGGCGACACTGGATGACTTCATTTACCTCTCAGTGGTAAAAGATTTCAGATGTGCGGAGCTGTACACGTACACACGAGTCCTCACTTTCGCTTTTTCGGCACATCACTGTTATTGTGCAACTCCAGTTTGCCGAGCCCTCCCTCCCCCATCCTCCCGTCTCCTGCCTCCCCCATCCTCCTCCCCACCCCCCAGCTAATTTTATCCGTCCATTTTTCTGAGCGTGGCGGGTCACAGTCTCCTGTGCGTGTTTGTTTCTCTTCGTAGTCTGCGTAGAAGAGGAGTTACGGGGGGAAAAGTTTCCTGGCAGCCAATTCCAGGACAGAGGTTTGAGACTTGCAGCCTTATTAGGAATCGTCTGCACACGCAAAGTTCTGCCTCGCAAAATCAGGGTTTACGCACGCACACATGCACACACGCAATTTTTCTCTTTTTTTTTCCCCCCCATTTATTTTCAGCTGCTTTCTCCACCATTTGCCCAAATGTCAGCTGACGATCAGGAGTTCTCAGCTGGCCTCCCTGTGCTCTGTGCTAATTGCTCGAGACCGTCATACATTTTCCTCAAACACATGACGGCTTGTTCCTTCCCACGAAGCCCATAAACTCGTCCCGCCCCCCCCCCCCCAGTTGGTCCATTTGGAAACAAATTAACTTCCTCGGTCATAGAGGATGTAATATTTAACCCAGATCTAACATGAGTTCCAGTGTTGGGTGTATTACTTAATTTGTTTAATTTATTTTATTCATGAGATCCCCCATTACAATCTTCCAGGCTACTGATCTACTCTGCAAGTCTTATTGCTAGCTTGGGTTTAATTAACCCTTTCATGCACCAAAAATGATAACCTGTAACCCCGATAAGGTGATAGGCTGTCCACTGGTGTGACCGCCGTCCCTGAAAGGGTTAAACTAATATTTTGGAAGACAAAATGAGAGTGATAAGTAAAAAGACAATTGTGGTTCCATTTTAGGAGTAGGGTCCAAAAGTCCCAAGGAAAGTTGGTCTTTCAAAAGTAAGAGTATCATTTGCAATTGATTTGGCATCATGTCTTGTTGAAGGACTTGGATCTATGAAAGCAGGGATGCCCATTACGGCGATCGCGATCGACCGGTAGATCGCCGATTGGTCCCAAGTCAATCGCAAAGAATATGAATCTAGAGGGCCGAGGGAAGCACTTTAAAATGGTACATGTGAGCTACGATAGTTAACAGGCTGCAAAAGTGCGTCGCATGCCTCCGTGTCATGGCGTGCGTGTGTATGTGCGTGCGCGTGCGTGGAAACGGGTCGATCGGGGGAGGTTGGTTGATCGAAAAGTCGATCTTCGGTCCAAAAAGTTTGGGCGCCCCTGTGTTAAAGTTAAGTCATACGTTACAATGCCAGGTCCTACAAAATCGCAAAGCAAAACCATTACCTTAAAATGCCCAAAAAATAGTTATATGGAATGGATTACATGTTGCCGATGAGTATCACTTTCTTTTTTTTTTTATTGGCTTTATAAGTATGATTGAGTGTGAGAGCGTGTCTTATGTGTGTGGCATTGTCAATTTTCTAGTCAGGGTCGTTCTCTCTTTTGCGACTCCACTCACTCGCTGGCTGGTAAAAAAAGTAGGGCGCTTGGAAACGCTGACTAAATGCACTTGGTATGTTTGAAGTCCCACAGTCAGTTTAATGTGTCGCTGCGATTCCTCTTCTTATCTGCAGCCTTCATCACCTGCTCATACCAACACTGCCACACACACACACACACACACACACACACACACACACACACACACACACACACACACACACACACACACACACGCTCATATATACAAGCGCGGCCTTTTTGACATTGGGGCATCGCGTGACGCTTGCCACATGTCAAGCCGAGAGACAGTTCCTGTCTTAAATTTGAAAGGTTTGATAAGTTAGCCAACCGTATTGGAGGAAACTTTCCGAGAGGAATTTGTTCCAGCAGTTCGGGATGACTTCTCACAACAAGCCGGGATTTATGGAGAAGGGAAAATGGGTGTTGGGAACTACATGAAGACAAAACGGCGATGTGGAATGATTACAATCAAGAATGAAAGCGAAGCGGTTTTGGCACTGTTTAACTCCAGTGTGGAATGAAAAGTGTCACATTGATGTTTCATGTTGGACAGAGCGGGACAGTGTGTGCGTGTGGAGGGGCGGAGCTGCCAGAGGACAGTTGATGAGATATAATTAGAGCGCCCGGCTACGCAACCAAACATCCTCAACCCGGCCGACTCGTGGCCGAGTCTCAGTTCAACTTTTGAGACACAAAAAACTTTTGATCTTTTTTCCCACATCAGCGCATGAAAAAGAAAAAGAGAGGGGGAAAAAAAAATTAAAAAACGCCCACAGCAACAAGCCTCCCTCCGCATCTGTCTCGCTGGCAGTAACACCCCCCCCCCCCTTGTGTGCATGCTCCACACTGAGAGTTCCATTGAGATGACAAGCGAACAGAGACACACTGTTCTCACTCAATTTCTAAGCCTTTCTACAGAAAAATGTAGTCATTTACGGTCAAATAAAACCCTTTGTCTCCATGTTTGCTCTTCTGACTCGAAATTCTACTGAACCTCATTCTTTGAAAAAAGTGTAACAGGCCTACCGCTGTCAAGTACGTTGCCAATTATCGTCTCTTTATGCAAGACGCTGGAAAATGATTTTCTGGCAAAGCTCAGTCACTTTGAAATGCACACTAGCCCCACCTATGGGACAGGGGTGGAATATCATCAACTGCAACATTCACAGAAGTAGAGATGGGCGTTCCGTCCCTGGCCCCCCCCCCCTCTTCCCAACCCCTCCTCACCCCCCACCTCTGCCGTCATCGTCACTCCCACTGCGTCACGCGCGGACGTTTGGTTTATTTTTTCCGTCTTGAGTCAGAGTTAATGATTCTTGTTAGCTTGATGGAATCAACTGGAATCATTCAGTTGATTCCCAGCTGACTTTGGGCGGCCATGAAGTGGTCGCCAGCCAATGGCGGGGTGCATATTACAAACCTGTGTTCACACGCAAATAAATTCACACTTTTGAACACTTTTGAGTGAGGGGGATATACAGTAGCTGGAGAATACCCAGACCAGCACGGTGATAATATGTAAACTCTATTAGTCGACTACAACGTCAACTCAAGGAAGCTCCTTCGCTATGGAACAACTCTAATAGAAGGCTTTTGCTCTTATTTCACTTCCTAAAAAATGTTTTTGACTACCCTGTTAGCATAGGCTAGTGAGCGACTAGCGCCGTGCTGGGGTTGACAAATGACATACAAATCCAGGTTCCGTCGCCGCAGAACTCCGTCATAAACCGAGGACCTCCCGTGAATGAATGAATAGTTGATTATGTGTCGAATCTATCAAGGAAAAGTAATCCGCAGCCTAGCCTCCAGGCACCAAACCGCCATTCTTCAGCTTTCCGATGACTTTCTCCGAGCAAACCTCAAGCAGGACAAAAGTGCAGCTCCACCCCTTTCGCGTTGATCCCTTCCAGTGCATCTGCGTGCCATGTTAATGGAGGTTAACTCCTCCTAGGCCCGCCTTTAAGATTAAAAGCCTCGCGTGGTTAAGATGCAGGTCAGTGTGTGCCGAATGCACATCTGTGGAATGTCCTGCAAGATTTGAACCGCATTACACGTTTGACCTCCCACGACGCACCGACAGCAGCAATTCCCACGCGGCGGTATCGACAAGATGTGTTTCGCAGTATCTAGAGCGAGTCACTTCAAAAGCTCAGGACCACCCCGAAGAGTCATTTCAGATTCTCTCTGGGTTGCGACTCCTCCAAGCGTATCAAACGCACCGCTTCCACTCAAACTGAGTCACCTCACTGCTGTTGCCATTACAAAGGATTAAATTGCAGTAATGCAAAGTCAGAAATACCACCTTCTATGAGGAGTTTTTCCACCGACGTTCCCAGGCCCGGGAATGGTTTTTGAATTAAGAAGCAAAGACCATATTTTCCAGTTCATACCAGCAACGACGGGGGCTCGCTCGTCGCTGGTCTCCTTCAACGGCCGTCCTCCTTCAACGGCCGTCCTCCTTTCACACTTTTTTTAGGCCAGCACCTGAGAGAAAACAACAAGCAAGAAGGCTTAAGAATGTAGCCGACAACCTTTACCCAAAGGGGTAAAAAAAGAACGCAAAATTCAGGAAGGAAGCTAGTACGTAGAGTTGTGACAAGTGGTCATCAGAGGCGTCGTTCGCAACGCCATTAAAGTTGTTGACGCAGAGATAAAAACAGACTTATGTCAGGGTGGTAGAGGCCGGCCCCCGCAACGCTCTAAACACCACTCGCAACGCCAGCAAAAACATTCCAGTCGTTCTCAGAGACACCGCGGATGTGAACAATAAAGCCCCAGCGAGACACTGATCACAGTTTGACCTGCTTGCGGTGCAGCCGGCCAGTGTGAGCATCTTCTCGGGATGGGAGCCTCCCTGCAGTGCGATTGGGAAATGTTTTCTTTGAACAGCTGCACAGGTCACCTTCAAGACTCCAGGCGAAGACCATGAGCCGCAAACCACATGACCGCCGAGCGGCGTAGTTCAGTTTACCATCGCGCGGTTTGGGACGATAAATCTGACCTTGTGTTTGCACCGCGAGGGGATGTGACAGCAAAATAGTGTGACATCACAGCAGCGCGACAATCAGGCGAAAACTAGCCAACTAAAGCCAAATCCCCCAACACGCAGAAACTCTAAACACATTCACTGACACCCACATCACTCACAGGGCTAGGCCCCGCCTTTTAAAACAAAACAAATGCATAAAAAACATGCTAGAGTAGAACAGCTTTCAGTAGAATGTGAGGATAGTGTCACCAAATGGACAGAAATAATTCTTGCAGCTCACATGCATGCGATTATGAAAAAAAAAAATAATAAATAAAGATTATTTTGACTGATATTAAAATCACAATCAATAAACTATTATTCAATTATTTTAAAACTGTATTTATTCAACCACCCAAATTCAACAGCTCAAAAATAAATCAGTAAGATAGTAAAATTATATATTTGACTAATAGTAACAAAAACACGAAGTAAAAATAAAAATATGAGCTGTTCCTGCTGTGTGCGTCTCGGCATAGCACGGCGGTGTGGTTATTAGCATGTATGAATGAGACAGATTAAGCTAAAAAGAAAATTGCCATTGAGCTTTATTAATGTAACTTGCTTTTTACAGTATTTCCATATTCCCCTGAATGTATGTGCTACTACAGTGCTTATGTGTAAATACTCGTTATTTGAAGGACTATCACTCCCGCTACTCCATGCTAATTTTAGCCCGTCAATGGGATTTTACATTGACTGCTAGCGTCAACCCTGGCGATTGTCATTCAACAGCTTAAAGCATTTATTGTTGCCAAAAAGCGGATCTGTTACTGTGTTGTTAAAGGACGTTGTATAAAATTCATGATCGTCGACACATTTCTTGTTCCAGATGCGTTTTCTCGGTGGCGGTAACTTCTGACTGTGGAAGCACGTAAGATGGTAGATCTTACCAAACTGAAGCCGAATGTACAGTTTGTTGCTATCAGGGCTTTACATTCCTTTGCTGTGTAGAGAGTGCGTGCGTGGTGGATAAGTAATGTGACTGTGTCTGCTGATTGTCAAACTTCCACATAAGCCAGCTAGCAGCGACATTTTTTTTTTCCCCAAGTCATATTTGAGTGACCTTTTCGAAAGATCATAACAAGCCTCGTTGTTGTTGTTCCCGTTGCTGAGCTCATTGTGTCACGTCAGAGGCGCTGCGCTCAGAGGGCGGAGTGTGTAGGAACAAACCTTTTTGCCGAACTGCAAATGACAAAGAGCCATTCATGCACAGCTCCCCGTTCCACAGCTGGTTCTAATTTAAATAGAGGAGGGGCATCGCCGAGGAAGACAGACAGCATGTGAGCGTTTGGCAAGTAGTCCAGCTCAAAACAAACAAATAGCTGTTTGGGACCCGCACGCTGACGGTGCAACTCGCCGACACCGTCGAAAGTCTTCCCACTCCTACGGAGCCACAAACAAAGCTGTAGTCAGGTATCAACTGGTGATGTGAGAGCTGGGATTCAGCCCCTTCGAATTTGTCAGGAGCAACTTTCGCAATGACACTTCCCCCGTCTAATTGGCATTAATGTGTTGAGCTCAGATGGAGGAAAGGTTTACAGGAAAGGGAGAAACCCCTCCAAGGACCTTGGTAACAACCCAGTCACTTCCTCCCAACAAAAGAAAAAAATATATAAACGAAAAGGGATGACGTGAATGAAAAGTGAAATGTTTTAAAATGGAAGCCGTGGCCCACCAATGTGAATCACTGCAAATCCAGGATGTAGTCAACTCCCAGATGGGCAAGAGTACAGATGAGGGAGATCCCCACACAAGATCACAAGAACAACTAACAAAAAGTCCAAGTGTAATTTAAAATGTCTTCGCCCCGACGATAACTATGATTTCTGCATTCCACGTCTAAAAATACTCAAGACAAAAGAGCGCACTCATGAGGAGCAGAGGCAGCACTTTATATCTCTCCGGACCGAAGCTCATTTATGGTCAAGACTTTCTTTCCTCGGGGTGGGGGCTTTAATGAAGACACACGAAGCGGTTACACAACAGCAGGGACGTGTGTATTCGCTGAGACGTCTTGCGTCCGCCTCTTTGCTCCATGTGGAAAACAGATGGCTTCTTTCGGTCCGCTATATAATACGGCAACAAAACGTATACAGTATAACAACCAGATTGTTAACATAAGGAGACCTTAGTGTTGCGGAATCTGAATGACGCATATGGCGACACGGTGAAGCCGTGGCGGGCCAATGGGACGTCGCCACCGCCGAGACGCTGCCCTTTTGGAAAAATCCCTGCTCCTTGCATTAAAAAAGGGTGGTGGGATGGAGGAGCGAGTATGAGGATGGCGACGTGCTGAGCGGTCTGGTGCTGGCCTTAAAAGGGAGGGGCCGCTCGGCTCGCATTACTCCTTGAGCAGAGTCAAACGGCCGGCGGCCCGGCTATTGGGTCATCCCGACAGGAAACTGAGCAAGGGAGAGGCACCGGAAAGAAACAAGCTAAAAAAGAAAAAAAAAAAAAACAGGCGGGGGTTGGGGATTTGGTAGAAAATGGCTTAATGGAGAGGGGGTGGGGT
>NW_017805481.1:930833-963753 GCF_001891065.2 Hippocampus comes | reverse complement strand
AGAGTGGCGACGGTGGGGGTCGTCAAGGGAGGAAAGATGAAGACCAGACGGAAGGAAGATGCTTGTTCAAAGCCGGGGATGGGGTTCAAAGATCTGCTTCGAGATTGGACGTCACAGCACGGGAAGTCATTTTAGTCCAGCAGCAGATCTTGTCAGTTCCTTTCCGGAGGGGAGGGGATTAAAAGTGATGGCGAGCAGAGTGGCGACGGTGGGGGTCGTCAAGGGAGGAAAGATGAAGACCAGACGGAAGGAAGATGCTTGTTCAAAGCCGGGGATGGGGTTCAAAGATCTGCTTCGAGATTGGACGTCACAGCACGGGAAGTCATTTTAGTCCAGCAGCAGATCTTGTCAGTTCCTTTCCCACATTTAACAAGCCTGTAGCGATACCAACGTGGAAACTGAAAAATCACGATAGACGCGAGCCCGCGTAGCCCTTTGAAATGGCAAAACCACGACACGTTTCTCCGAAACTCCCAAAGTGTGTGACTCTTAACCAGATGGAGCCTTACGCGCTCACAGTGCAATGTAACCTGATAACATGAATACAGTGCGCTGAGAAAGTTGAATTCATTCCGTGACCACGCTCACAATCTTACTGGTGAATGGGCTGAAGTTGCCTTTAAATGTTGTTTTGGAACTGTGAAGCACATTGAGTTACCTGGTGTGTGAAATGCGATGTACAAGCAAAGCTCATATTTAATAATAATAATAATAATAATAATTGAAAAAAAAATGTAAAACAGATCATTCAATTCTAGCCCTGAAATTAAATAATTATTACATATAATCCAGTTTAATCTAGAATTAGTTCCATTTTTTTCCAGGTTTTCTGGAAGGAAAAAAAAACAATCTTGGCTCAAACTTGGCGTCATAAACCCAAATCTGAACCGATTCTTAACTTTGGTGCACCGATTCGGAATCTTCTGCCGACCTGTTGTGCCGCTGTCCAACATTTGCCACGCCATGCGGGTGTGCTAAAGCCATCACGTAAGAAAATGTTGCGATCACGAGATGCTGTGTCACCGTGTGAAAGTGCAAACACAGTTGTGGAACGATACGCCTTCACTCAGTTCTGCGTGAAAAGTAAAATTAAATAAATATGGGCTGCTTTGCGAGATATCCACTATGCGTCTTTCCTCTTCATCGAGATTAGACCATATGCTCACTCAGACCTGACTGACGACACCAATACTTTTGCGCTGGGCCAGTATATTTGTTTAGACTCCGGCAAGAACAGACACTTTTTCGAAGCGGACCTTGCGAGGGTAGGACAGTTGGATCGGCACCAGCAGCCAGCTCAAAACAGCAAGTGTGCTGGCCAAAAGCGCCGAGGCGAGGCAAATGCCTGAGCACCGTTGTCTCTATTAGCAGCCATGTTTCTGTTGCAAGCCTGGGAGCGGTCCTTGGAAAGCATCGCGCTCGGTGTCATCTGGCTGCTAATGTTGGGTGTGTTTTTTTTTGGGAAGCATTTTTCTTGGGAACATAATAAAACTTTTACTCAGTTGCTCCAACCTTGATTTAAAGGGATACACTTCGCGTCATCAATCAGATGCTATCATGCTTTGGTTGTGAAATACATGTTACTAGAGGGGAACTTCTAAGGTAGAAAAACATACATCTATCCAATTTTTTGTAGCGCTTTTAGAAAACAAAAAACGAGCATTCACATCTATGGACAATTTAGAGTCTTCAAAGAACATGTTTTTTTTTTTTTGGAAGACTTGAAAAAAAAAATCATCATACAGGTTAAACATAAGTTCGCCGTGAACGCGCGATATAAAAAAAGACATACAGTATGTATGTAAATTTGACTTTGCAAAGCTGCATGCGTGAAACCACGTTCTGATGAAAAATGAATGCCGCGATTAAAATTCTGAGTTGTGCAACTTTAAATAATTCTTTTGAGGATTTACTTTCACCTGATCAAACTCTATAGATCAGCTGTTTCATTCATCAGCTAAGGTCCATTTAGAAGTCTATTTCCTCCTCCGTGCACAATCTGAAGGCACTTTGATTGCGTGTAAAACAACGGAAAAAAAGAAACGTCCTTTCATCCTAAAAATGTCCACATTTGAGTGATACAGTGGATTGTTGCACAAGAACAGATGCTCCATTATCCAGCCGTGCACTCGGCAGCTAATCAGTAGACAGTCGACAATGTCGTGCAGGTTCCGGGGTGTAATTTCATTAGTCCTGCCGGCGTGTGGCCCGGTGTACAAATAGGGTCTATAACACCGCATTCCATCACAGCCCCCAGGTAGGGGTGGGGGGGTCCAAACGTTGTAACGAGATGCATTACATTCCAGAGATGAGATTCCGCGGGGTTCCCAGGACTCAGAAAACAAATGATGTTTCATCGCGATTCAGCAAAGGGTCATGTTACCGCTGTTACAAAATGGTTCCATTGGGTGGTTTCGGAGCATTTGGTCGGGTCCACTCACTTCACGGAGTGTAACACAAACAGAGGAGCCACACACCACTCGGGACGGAGCTCATCCAAAGAGCCGACCGCTGGCATTGAATTCGGCCCGTTGCACACCAGCGGCAACAGTGCCGTATTGTACAGAGGACTGATACACACTGCGTGCCAGCCAAGCCTGTGACTATACCCGCACATCCTGCCACGGTCCGCACAACTGTCATCGGAACAACATCTGACATCAGTCATCAACAACTGAGCTTATTATGAAATAGCCTGCCACAAAAAAAATGTGTCCATAAATAATTATGGGCAGCTTCAACTTGTTTTGAGTTTTACAAGTTCGTATGACGGCAATAAGCTTTTACATGCCACCTTTCACTAGAGTTACACAGAGAATTTGATACGACACAGTAATCCGCGAATAAAGAAGAATCAGTGGGAAAAAAGATGATTTGTGCTAATGCTGAGTATTTTTCATCCATTTAGCCGAATAACTAATAAGATAATCGATAGAATAATCAATTCAAGTTAGACTGTCACACTTTGTGAAAAGAAATTGGGTCCAAAAGGATCCTTGTTGTACGTTTCAGGTCCGTCCCCCCTCATCCATCTTTTGAGGAGCCCCGGCACACCTTCGGGGGGGGGGGGCGGACAGCTCCGACCGACCAGACAAGCACATTTTGAGTGTGAGAGTGAAAAAAAAGTGGTCCACCATCTGGAAATAATGAAGAGCAGCAGAGAGCGCGGACCCACCCTCTCCCCTGAGCAGCTGCATGGACATTCAACATAAAAAAGGGGAAAAAAATAATTGGTCTTAGGCATGGCTAGTTGGGGAGGGGGGGGGGGGGACGTCACACGTTATGCTGTAATGCTGACGCTTCTTCAACCATAAAAAGTTGTAATTAGCACCCATTAGACACCCCCACAACCCCACACACATACATTTGAGATTACCACCACACTAGGAGACCTTTAGAACAATACACTGACTGGACAGCAGCGATTTTGTGCACACAAGCCGGTATACAATTGAACGAGATGAAAACAAAACAAATGTTCTATAGACGACGATTTTGATTTTTGTTTGCAATTATTATTATAAAGGCGAATATTTAAAAAATCTCGCTAGCTTGAGGAGAGCACGAGTCTCATTCATCACATGGCAAAAGGGGGTAAAATAAAACTATTTTTATCAGTCAAGTAAAAAGTTATATGAAATCCTGGGGCTTTATATTTGGCGTTACTTTTGAGAGAAAAAAATAGCAAATTGGATTGACCGCTTCGAGGGGGGGGGGCGTCAAAGTAAGCTAGCAGGTCGCGCACGGCACGTGCCAATCCAACCCAATGAAAAATAACAAGCGTTTTTTTCCCCACCTTTGTTTGAAAACAACAAATTAAATGGAATTTAAATGCTGTTCTTACCTGCCCCTCGTTTTGATAAATCCTTCCAGCCGCTTCGGCCCCGGGAGCGCTCACTGACAGACAGACAAAAACACCGCAGCCAGGATGCTCGGCGCGCCTCCTCCCGCTCCTCTTAAAGGGCCAGCAGCACCCATTTCACGCTCCTGCAAAACACATTTCATAGACTGTACAGTCCCTCTAAAAAGTACTGGAACTTCTTTAGGTGGAAAAAGTGGAAGGTCTCGGACCGGCAAATCAACAAACCATAACCCAATAGAGCATGCTTTCCACCTCCTGAAGAAGACACTCAAGGGAGAAATCCCAGAAACAAGTGAACTGCAGTAAAGGCTCGGAAATTATTTTAAGTGAAGTAAACAACAGTCTGGCGAAGTCAATGGGTTACAGGCTAGGTATTTTTTTCGGTCATACTTTGTGAGAACAAGTTTGAACTAAATTAAATTCTGAACTAAATGGAAACAGTCTGAAAAAGAGTTGCTGAGATAAATTTTGCCGGAGTCCAGACATGAGGAAACAAAAGGCAGGATGAATACAGTACACACCTCAATGAGTCGAAAGTGGGCGCTCTGGAGCAGGACAACAGCAGGCCTCAATCGACCTCAGTGGAGTCAGAGGAGAAAACCAATCAGCTTTCCATTCTAAAAAGGAGACCCACTTTTATTTGAACAATAACAACAGCAGGGGGCCTTCCTTCAAAGGCCAATTGGGCTGCGAAGAACCTCAGGATTTAGAGGACAAACCCTTTATGATGATCCTCCTGATCCACAAAGGATTGAGATTTCAATGAAAGGCTCAGTCAGCATCTTAATCTCTGACTAAAAGGAGTTACCGTGACTCCTTGAATTTCTTCAAGAATCTCAATGACGACGATTGCGTCATCCAGATAGGAGAGAATGATTACATGTTTAACATTTAAAATAAAATAATCCAGTTGCCGTGTTTTGACTTCAATCTAGCATGATGGTGGTCCTGGAAAAAACAGCAGAACGGGATCAATTAGGTTAATACAGTTCAGTGTTATCTCCATCACATAAAAACATCAGTTGTTCGGTTTACATAGTCAATGAGGAAGTTGCTATATTTTTCATTCCAAATGCCATTGCTCCCCCCACCCCCAATAAAATGAATTACATTTTACAGAGGAAACCCTGCTGGACGAGCATCAATGAGATGGGCCTGTTTTATCACCTCTTCCACCTGGGATTCTTTATTTTACAAGACTGTTTTCATTACTTAACAGATTATTAACTCTGTATACTTACACTGAAGCCTGTGCAAAACTTTCATTTTGGCGACCCAATAAAGAACTAGCATTATAAATGAACTATAAATGAACCCACATATAAATGCAAGTGCAAAAAGAAAAGCAAATATAACTCGCTCTGTAACAATATACAAGCAATAAAAGTCATTAAGTTGTAGGAAAAGTAATTTAATAGAAGGCAGCAGTAAAAAAAAAAAACAAAAAAAAAACAACCAAAAAAAAAGATAATGTAAATAAATAAAAGTTATCGAAGAGGTGAAACAAAAAACAGTGGGGTCTTGATAAAACAAGAAAAGCACTAATATTGCTACAACAGTGTTAGTTTACAATAGTGCAAGATAATTAGGACAGTAGTCAGAACAGTGTCACCCGTCACGAGTTCATTCAAAAGCATCTTGAGTGGATGCAGGGAGCTGGTCAAAGTCACAGTTTGGACAGATTTGTTGAGGCAGTGCAGTACATTTCATAGCAAGGGGTCCGACTTTGGACATCAATTATCGCAGCAGGAGTCGGACCGGGGACCTGATGCCTTAAGCAAATTTACCTCCGATCGACAGTGCAAATTCAATTCTTGCAATCGGGGTGAAGATGGCAGAATGTCAGTTATTTGGTGGGCGGACAGCAAGAGAAAATTCCTGGGAAGGTTTTAATTGAAAGACGATGCCCACCAGCGGCGCCTTCGCAACGTCTCAACATGGCAGTGAAAACAAAGCAAATGAAGAGAAGAAGGGCTGCCAGGATGCTCGGCGCGCCTCCTCCCGCTCCTCTTAAAGGGCCAGCAGCACCCATTTCACGCTCCTGCAAAACACATTTCATAGACTGTACAGTCCCTCTAAAAAGTACTGGAACTTCTTTAGGTGGAAAAAGTGGAAGGTCTCGGACCGGCAAATCAACAAACCATAACCCAATAGAGCATGCTTTCCACCTCCTGAAGAAGACACTCAAGGGAGAAATCCCAGAAACAAGTGAACTGCAGTAAAGGCTCGGAAATTATTTTAAGTGAAGTAAACAACAGTCTGGCGAAGTCAATCGGTTACAGGATAGGTATTTTTTTCGGTCATACTTTGTGAGAACAAGTTTGAACTAAATTAAATTCTGAACTAAATGGAAACAGTCTGAAAAAGAGTTGCTGAGATAAATTTTGCCGGAGTCCAGACATGAGGAAACAAAAGGCAGGATGAATACAGTACACACCTCAATGAGTCGAAAGTGGGCGCTCTGGAGCAGGACAACAGCAGGCCTCAATCGACCTCAGTGGAGTCAGAGGAGAAAACCAATCAGCTTTCCATTCTAAAAAGGAGACCCACTTTTATTTGAACAATAACAACAGCAGGGGGCCTTCCTTCAAAGGCCAATTGGGCTGCGAAGAACCTCAGGATTTAGAGGACAAACCCTTTATGATGATCCTCCTGATCCACAAAGGATTGAGATTTCAATGAAAGGCTCAGTCAGCATCTTAATCTCTGACTAAAAGGAGTTACCGTGACTCCTTGAATTTCTTCAAGAATCTCAATGACGACGATTGCGTCATCCAGATAGGAGAGAATGATTACATGTTTAACATTTAAAATAAAATAATCCAGTTGCCGTGTTTTGACTTCAATCTAGCATGATGGTGGTCCTGGAAAAAACAGCAGAACGGGATCAATTAGGTTAATACAGTTCAGTGTTATCTCCATCACATAAAAACATCAGTTGTTCGGTTTACATAGTCAATGAGGAAGTTGCTATATTTTTCATTCCAAATGCCATTGCTCCCCCCACCCCCAATAAAATGAATTACATTTTACAGAGGAAACCCTGCTGGACGAGCATCAATGAGATGGGCCTGTTTTATCACCTCTCCCACCTGGGATTCTTTATTTTACAAGACTGTTTTCATTACTTAACAGATTATTAACTCTGTATACTTAGACTGAAGCCTGTGCAAAACTTTCATTTTGGCGACCCAATAAAGAACTAGCATTATAAATGAACTATAAATGAACCCACATATAAATGCAAGTGCAAAAAGAAAAGCAAATATAACTCGCTCTGTAACAATATACAAGCAATAAAAGTCATTAAGTTGTAGGAAAAGTAATTTAATAGAAGGCAGCAGTAAAAAAAAAAAACAAAAAAAAAACAACCAAAAAAAAAGATAATGTAAATAAATAAAAGTTATCGAAGAGGTGAAACAAAAAACAGTGGGGTCTTGATAAAACAAGAAAAGCACTAATATTGCTACAACAGTGTTAGTTTACAATAGTGCAAGATAATTAGGACAGTAGTCAGAACAGTGTCACCCGTCACGAGTTCATTCAAAAGCATCTTGAGTGGATGCAGGGAGCTGGTCAAAGTCACAGTTTGGACAGATTTGTTGAGGCAGTGCAGTACATTTCATAGCAAGGGGTCCGACTTTGGACATCAATTATCGGAGCAGGAGTCGGACCGGGGACCTGATGCCTTAAGCAAATTTACCTCCGATCGACAGTGCAAATTCATTTCTTGCAATCGGGGTGAAGATGGCAGAATGTCAGTTATTTGGTGGGCGGACAGCAAGAGAAAATTCCTGGGAAGGTTTTAATTGAAAGACGATGCCCACCAGCGGCGCCTTCGCAACGTCTCAACATGGCAGTGAAAACAAAGCAAATGAAGAGAAGAAGGGCTGGGGTAGAAGTGAAACTCAACCAGTTTGGAGTCCAAACACTTTTCTTCCATCCAAAGATAAAATCGGTTCTTTTCAGAATTTGAAACGTTTTTGGTACACTTTTTTTTTTGTCCCTGTGCCGGCCCATAATGTGTGCTAACAAGGCTGCAGTCACTCAGGGCCTCTTAAAAAAAAAAAAAAGATGTTTGCAGTGCAGATAACCTTCCAGTATAAACAGCTGAGGTGTGAAAGTGGAGGCGAGGGGAGTGGGGGAGGCTACGAGTGATGTCTGTGTGTGTGGGTGAGTGATGATAATGAGGAGAGGGGCGGGTGATTAAAGCACGAGAGGATGTCAGTGTGTGTTGTAAAATATCGACAATTGCTATTGGGGCAGGGCAGGTGGCAAAGCCGTCAGGTTGGCCTCAGCCCTCGACTCTTCGGAGGCTGGAGCGATTGTAGGAGTTCCTGAAAGACACGAGAGTAGGAAGATCACAGTGTTTAGTTCTGCAAAATGAGCAGACAGGGCATCTGTAAAGCTGAAGCTGAAATTTGTCATGGCGTGTCTTAAAATGCAAAATGCAGGTGAAAGTATGCTAATGGACATAATTAAATTTTACTCCCTTCATGATGAGAAAGGGATCTTTATTTGAGGGTGTCAATTTTCATCTGTTAGACACTCAATGCTGAGGAGATGCAGTATCCTTATTGTGCAAGTAAAAGGCCTCCTGCCTAGTAAATTCCTACCCTGAAAGGACATGTGGTTCTCACTGCGGTTGTGTAAATAGGCGAAAATTGTGCCATGATTGTAAAGAACAAGAGCAACTGCCACGAGGAAGAGCGAATTGATGCAGGCAGTGAAAGCGGCCCTGCCCGAATAGTAATCTTGCAGTTAGCCGCCAGATGGGCATCAACTTTCAAACCGCGACGAGGATAGAGTGCCATAACATCACGTCATCAGTCAGTGCTGCCTGCAGTAACTTGTATGAGATATGAACATTTTGCGCTTGATAGCAGAATATAAACTGCATCATGGTTTCAAAGGCACTGTTCAGTGTCGCTTTCTTCTCAGTGAAAAAAAACAAGCTGATAAAAGCGGAAGGAAGAAATAAAAAAAAAAAAAGGGATGGCGGTACTTTCCAAAAGTCAAAGAGAAGCTACAACAACTCCTGGGACTTTTTGGAACATTGTTGAATCATGTGAGTTTTAATTTCCTGGAGTTTAGACAGTCGGCCTCACCTTCTCAAGTGTTGATTTGATGGCGTTGGGAAAGCAGCGTGAGCTTATTTTCTGTGTGTGTCAGTGCGGAGGCGTGACATTGTGCATGCGGGTTTCATATCTCATGTTACCGCTGTGTTTGTGTAGCCGGAATCGACAGGGTCCTGTACAGCTGCGGGATCTTGCGGTTGATGAGAGGACCCAGCGCTTCTTTGAGTTTATTGTAGTTCCTCTCCAGCTCTCTGTGGTACTCCCTCTGATCGGGCCCAATCAGAGCCTTGTTCTTTCTCAGGGCATCCTCGCACCTGCATGCATAGGAGAAGAAGAGGCACTGGTGTGTGTGCGCGCCTTTGCAAGGCACATAACACGGGACGCGGAGCACGCCATCACCTCTTTGCAAAGTCTTTAAAGCATAGCCGCAATTTGTTGTGATGGCGAAAAAGTTTGGGGTCATCGGGGATGTCGGTGAGAAAGACCTGAGCCACCTCCAGGGGGCCCTGTGAAAGGAAGGGAGGAGGGGGATGGTTACATATATGCTGAGGAATGTAAACGTCAAGAGCCAGATTTTAAGCCCCACGTGGTAGAAGGGAGGGATTTACATTGCACGGAGATGCAGGCCATTTGACACTTTTACGAATACAACAGAGAGTGATATGCGTTTGGGGGGCGTACCTGGTTGACGGTGGTGCCCACGCAGCCCTGCAGCACCATCTGCAGCATCTTGGAGTCAGCCGGGTCCTGGTTCGTGGCGAAGGCGAGCTCCTGCGTCTTCTTCTGCATGTCCTCAATTGCAACCTCGATGGGCACCAGGATGATCTGGAAAAGCAAAATATGTATTGATTATATGATTATGATTGTAGTGAATAAAACTGATCTAAGTTCCCATACAATCAAAAGCACAGGTTGTATTTTCCAAATAGCTGTCAATCAAAAGGCAAAACTACAGCACAAGACGGACTTTTGTTTCCCAAACGTGAACAACAAATGTGCGGCTGATCGGGTTTGGCAGCCAAGTAAAATATTGAAGGAAATTTCACTCACTTCCAAGACTTTTATTTTTAACCTCCTGAAATGTTTTTGACATTTGATATTTCGAAGTGGTCAAGATGCAGCATGTCGTTGGTGATTATACACTTTTTGGAAGTATTAAAATGCATATTGAGGTGTTTGCATTTTTAAAGTTATTTTTCACATGAGTCCCGTATTACCAGTTTTATATGCGTGTTCTGTTCTAAACAAGTATATTCACAATAAGAAATTAGAAATGCTAAAGTTCAATGGCACGTTCACTGTTAAAAAAGATAAAACGTTGGGAGACCGGTGCTGTAGATTTTTACAGTATGGCAAGCCTCGTCCATTAACTGGCTCCTACCTCCTCTTTGTGAGCGACGTTGACGCGTGTCTTGATGTACGGGAACGCATGCGACGCTGTCAGGATGGTTTTGCGCTTGTACTGCTCATGCAGGTCTCCGTGGGCACGGCCGTCCAGTGTAAAGGGCGTGCAGTACATGAAAGTGCGCAGGTTGTAGTTCTTGTCAAAGTAAGTGATTCTTTCCTTCAGCTCGTAGGTGTCGAAGAAAGGCTCGACGTAGGTGATCTGGAGATAGGCCTGAACAGGAAGACAGTGACTGGTCGCATGTTTGACGACACAAGTTCAACACATTAAGTGGAAAATGTTCCCTATTTTATAGCTAAATGGCCATAAAATTGCGTACATTACACCTATACTCCCACATTGCAGAATAATTCATTTAAATTTATTTTAAGACATAAATTGACCCTGGGTGCATAACGGTGTATGAATGTCTATTTGTCTACATGTGCCCTGCTGGCTGACTCTCAGTCAGTGTACATTGCTTCTTGTCCAAAAGTCAGCAAGCTCACCCGTGACCCTAGTAAGGACAAGCAGTATAGAAAATGCAACGATTGATAAACTCCAACTCATTGACCCAGCAAAAGCTTAGACACAATTTCGCATGTCAACATTTTTGACTAACTTTAAACTTTGCTAAACATTGTTATCTGTGGCAGCTTTTTCAACTACAGCAGCGTTATATTCTATAGCCTTTTAAATGGCTTGTGTGGAATTTTAGGGCACCTTGACTCACACAGAGGACAGATTTCTTTCAACTAAAATATTCTAGAAATTCAGTAATTCAATTAAAGAAAGAAGGCCAGTTCCTAACTAATTTCTCTCTACAAATGATTGTATCAATCACTTTGATTACTTCTTATGTAATGTCAGTTTAAAATCTCAGTCATCCAGGTCATGGTGTACCACAAAGGTTATATCGAGGCAATTGGACTTCAATCCAGTCAATTCAACCTGGGCGGATTTCTTATGTAATATTCACATTTTTGGAGATGGTGAATATGACATATTACTTAGGTGTAAGCAACAATCATAATTACAAAAGAAAATACAATTAAATGTATTCTGTGTGCTGAATCTATAGGATATGAGTTTCACTTTTTTAAGTGAATGACAGTACTGAGATAAATTAGATACTGTATGAAAAAAATGTGTTATAGCCCCACACCTTTTTCCTCCAGACAACCACACGTGATCCAGGTTCCATCACAAGTGGGGTACCTTTTTTCAATTTAGGTCAAATTAATTTTTTTTCTCACTGTACTTGTGTATGAAAAAAAAGATGCAATGGTTAAACTAATGTGTGTTATAATTATGAGTATTTAAGAGTGGAATGCTTTTCTCTCAAAGTTCCTTTTTTGTTTTGAAAATCTGTACTCCTGGGCTAGCCCATGATTCGCAGCCCATGTTACCTTGTTGGCATCCAGTTTGTTTTTGTCCACTGGGTTGGAGTCTTTGATTATTTCAACCACTTCGTCCCCATACCTCTCTGAGTAGAACTCCTGCGCGCCAAAGAGATTAATCGTGAGCATCTGTGCATTAATTTGATTGGCTTCATGAATGATCGATGGACGTGCCTCAAGTCTATGGGAGATCTCAGCCAGCTTCGTAATTGAGGGCTCTTTGTAGACAAATTCCTGCTCATCCAGGTCCCCAAATCGAGAGCCATAGAAACCCACCCGGAAGTAGGTGCCAAACATTCGCTGAACACTGGTGGCGTTGGGAGGACAATGAGTCACATTTATTTGGAGATATACAATATATATTATGTACCTATATTTTGAAAAAAAAAAAAACAAACAAAAAAAAACAATAAACGTGAACGGATCTTATGTCACTCACCCATCAATCATGCAGTTGGTGGAACGGGATCAAGCAATGACAAAGACAGAATATTGTGAATAGAAAATAAATGAAGAGATGACTTATTTTGACACAAAAAGGACTCATATTCCTGTTAGATTATTTAGACATATTCTGTATACCGTGACGTTTAAAATTAAGCCATTACCTCCCATCCTGAACTCTGCAAGAGATCGAAAGAAAAGAAAAAAGAGAGATCACATCAGAGGAAGGGGATTTTTTTTTTTTTTAAGTGATGCAACAGCTTACTTGGTTGTAGACTTTGTTGAAGGCATCCTGCAGCTTCCCGTGTACCGTAGCCAGCTTTTTGAAGTCTCGATTGGCTTCATGGATGGGCAGAAGGATCTTGTACACTTCATTTATGGCCTCGTACATGGCGGCCTGGATTTATGCAAAAAAGGAAGTTCACGGTTGGACACATGCTGCCCTTTGGCCGTATTAATGCGGCCATATGTTGTGTTAACACACAGCCTGGCCGACCAGCCTGTCCTTGGAGAATGCTGATCGCACCATGTTAAAAGAGGCAGCTGCTTGCTCCAGGAGGCCCACCAGGCCGGATTCACTGAAGTATTTTCCAGCACAAATACCCTCCTCCTCTGGTGATAGGACATCATCTGATACGGCTGACTCCTCCAGCACGTTAGAGGAAATATTCTGTGCGTGGTGTGGAGCGGGAGACATGAAATTAGAATGAGCTTTGCTCCTGGGAAGCACAATTATCTCACTTTCTCAGCACTGACTTGAAAGGTGACACAGCCAATAGGCAGGTAACGGCAATCCTCCAACATGTTGAGGTATTCCGCCACCAACGCAGCGCTGTGTACAAGACAGTGGGCCGCCTCTGCGTGGTTTCCCCTCTCAGAGTGCTTGCCCGCCATGTTCTGAAGCCACGTGAGGCGGAGGTCTGGGGAGTTTTGGTAGCCCTTTGCAATCCTGGTGCGATCAATAGTCCAATTAACACCAGAAAAAAAAGTTTTGAGTTGAATGTAGAGTATATCACATTACCTGTACATTAGGTCAATGAGCATTTCAGGATCCTGCTGATGCTCCTTCATCTTCACAGTGTCTGTGAGTATCATGTGCAGGTTGAACACTAGATCCTGAACCTGCAAAAAACGAGCACAATCACTGAGGTTTTCTCTACATCAGGGGATGTCACCAAGTAGCACTTTCTATACGCACCTGCTCTGGGAAGGGGGTGTCACGCAGCTCCACATCCTCCTCGGCGTATGTCAGGATGGTCTTGAGAGACCGGCGGAGATGTTCCTCATTAAAGGTCTGTGAGGTTCCCACCAACGAGGACAGAGACATTGTGACCTGCATCTTTACTCGGGCAAAATTCTGCTCCAAAGACAGAAAAGACACATGCTGCGATTCCAATTTCACAAACATATTCTCAACATAAATGTTTGGTTCATCAGCTCTGTGCGGGATTAGAATCGGCAGCATTTATACTTACATTTCCGATCTCAAAGTTTTGCCTCATGAGCAGGTAAAGCGAGGCTGAGGCGTGACTTCTGACAGAGGCGATGCTACTGCTGCAGTGGCGCAGCAGACGAAGGCACAGGTCGGCACAAAGCTCAGTGTCCTCTTCAAACAGCATCTCTGGGAACTTAACACAAACCAGTACTCCTTCTGCTATGATGTATTATCTTTTCTATTCTTTGTTGCCGGAGATGCAGCTAAAATGAAATATTTGCTTTTATTAACAACAAAGGTACCTTAAAGACAAGAGCTCTCTGTGTCGTGAAGCAGTGCTGCAGGAAGAGGGCGCTCTGGTTGCCTGCCATGCTGTGGAGAAGAACTCTGAGCACGCCGCCTAGCACGCTTTCCTTCAGCTCCGATGCCACCACAGTCTGTAAAAGGAAATAAAAGACATGAACACAATCATATAATGTTGAATTAAAAGATAATATAAGGCCAGTTTACCTTGACTACTATCTCCAGTGTATCCAATACTACCAGAGACGCCTCCGTAGAAAGGTTTCCATCTACTACAGACTCCTGCTCCACTTCAGCCTTAGTCCTGGTTTGAGGTAAACAAATGATTAGTCCTAGGAAAATGTATTCTGTGAACCGCTATTCGCATGGGATAGGAACAGAAACCTACTGTGAATAGCGAAAAGCTGCAAATATTTGTCATTTGTAATTGCAGAAACGGTCTATGAGTAGCTTCTCTGAGAGTGAAGCAAAAACAAACTTTCATTTTCATTTTGACTGCGTGCCAACAAAACAGGACATCTCAAATGTAGATTAAAAAAAACACCAATCTATTAAACCTAACAAACCAACCAAGATGACACCACAATCATCCTTTTATTGATTTGCCCTGAGCTCAAAAGCAAGGGAGGATTGGTTTCCCTCAAGAAAATTTACAAATATACGAATGCCAAACCACATCTATGCGGATGCTTGTGATTTGCCATTAACGTATGTAAAGAACAAACGTACTTGTCGATCCTGTCTATGTTTTGTCTCCAGTGAGTGACGTTCTTTCTCCACCTCACATTCTCCTGGCTGCCATAGGGACTCCTCTCTTGATGTGTAAACACATTGCAATTTCCATGAACGCACTTCATAAACATGCCTGACAATTATGCACACTCTGCTGCACATGCACGCTTATCTTATTACCTCGGCAACGGCGCACCATCTCCTGACGAGCGCCAATGGTACCGAGAATGGCCTCCTCCAGACGGGCCTTCATGTCCTGAGACTTCTTAAACGTCAAGCTGTTGATCCTCTCCAGAGCCTTCTTACCCTGCACACAAAGGTCATTGGAGAAATTAAGACATGTGGATGTCATGATGTGGTTGCTTCAGCCATTGAGGTCTGCTTTTTACAACCTTGTATTCAAAGCAGGATATGCAGAGATGCAGCAGATCCAACAGGCGGTTGATTTGCTGCACTGATAGATCTGACACCCAGCGCTCCAGGAGAGAGGAATCGGCGTTCTTCAGCACCCAAAGGAAGCACACCAGCAGAGTTCGGCTGCACTCGGCTGACAGAGAGCTGCCCTGGCGCCCAGCCTGGTGAGGACACGCAGGGTAGTAACCAAATTAGAGTAAAGACGTCAATAAAGCAGCACATGAAAAGAACAAATTTGCAATTTGTGGCTTTACAAGAGATGTCTGTAGTGTAGCCTCACCACTGTGGGAATTGCAAATGGGTTAACCTTGGCATGCGGCAACGGGGAGCCGGCAATCGCCATGGCAACAGACTGACTGATAGTGCTGCTACCGTCTAGGTCAGCGTTGTCGGCGTGGGCGTGGCGGACTCGAGACGGCGCGGAGTCTGCAAAGAAATGAGAGATGCTCTCACAGGTGCCGTAGTGCTGATAATAAAGCTCGTGAATCATGGGGGGGGTGGGCATTTTCAACAGATCGGCAGAAAGGGATTGCTGACCTGAAAAGTCATGCAGCTGATACAGGGCCTCCGTGACGATGGGGAGGAGGGGCAAGTACAGCTGAGCGACGTGGGCTCGGACTTGAGGGTCGCTGTAGCGCGGATCAGAATCGTGGCTGCACAGCAGGGAGTGAACTGCGCTGATAGCTTTTTTATGAAGGAAAAAAACTCTGCGGGGACAAAAACAACGTACATAAGATTCAAATTAAACATAAATAATAATTGCTCTTGTTGAGGGAGAAAATCACAGGCTACCCTTCTCCTTCGGGATCAAGTATGAGTGCCAGCTCGGTGAGGAGCAGGCCAGATAGGAAGTGCTGTTGCCGAAATGGGACAGAGAGCTCAAACATCGTCGCCACGCCTTGGTCTTGTGCCACACTGGAAAATGCTGAACTCTACGCGTAGAAGACCAAGGCAAGAAGGAGAGAAGAGCAAATGCGACAGATTATCATTCAACACACTTCTTACTTAACACACTTGGCACAGACGTTTAGAGCTCGAAAACAAGAGCTGTTATACACCATTGTATTTATTATAGGCAAGAATAATCACACATCTGCCTCACAATTCTGAGGTTGGGGGTTTGAATGAAGACTACGGTCTTTCTTGTGTGGAGTTCCCAATTCTCCCCCGGCCAAATCACGCATGTTAGGTTAATTGAAGATTAATTGTGTGAATGCAAGTATCATGTTTGTATATATGTCCAGGCCAGGATGTACCCCTCCTCATGCCCAAGTAAGGTGGGGTAGAGCCCAGCTCACCTACTACTAGGGATGGCTTTAAAAGAAATGGATGGGTGGATGGATATTTATTATAGTGGTTTTTAATTATAATTCTACATGGCGCTATATCCAACATACTCAGAGGTATTTCCTAACATGTTGCCCCGTTATGCTGAAATATTAAGAGAAAAGGTCAGAACGGTGGTAATTTAGTTGCATATTACAGAGAATGTGTCTCCTAACGTTGCCATTGGTCAAGGCAGGTTTTTGTTGATTTTATTTTTTTAATTTGAATACCTGTGAGGTGGTGGAGGACGTGGAAGGGGAAGGCGATGCTGGAGGGCTGAGAGTAGAGCAGGGCAGGTTGAGGACGACATAGTGCTCATGACTGCAAACAATCCGTATGAAGTCCATCCGCAGAGCGTTCAGAGAGCTTGGGTTCGGAGTCATGTGGAACTTGTTGCCAATCTGAGACACAAGGTTGTTTCAAAAGCACGAAGACTAAAGGCATCTGTATTGAAATCCAAAGAAGAAGCGCAATGAACGGAGTTACCTGTTTGTAGTAGGAGCGGACAAGGTTGAACACGAAGCCTCTGTCCATGAGAGACAGCAGATCATTGAGGAAGAAGGCCAGACTGCTATTTAACCTCTCCACCAGCTCCACATCCTAAGTGTATAAAAAGAGGGGCGACAGATCATGAACAAAAAGATAACAAAAGACTTATCTAAGTTCATTTGTCTAGATTCCCTCTGTTCCTTCTACCTTGTGGTATCTACTGGCAATGTCTGCACTGATGGCACAAACAAGCGCAGCAATGTCGTCCACAAAGCGGTCCGGAAAGCGCTGACGTCGAGCAACGTCTAATTTTGAGGTGAGGAACAAGTGTTGTGCCATGCTTTTGACCTGCAAACAACAAACGGCCCTTGTGATAATGTCACCTTCCCTCTGCGGGAAGAACACCATCCCAAACGTTTGCCGACCATGAGCTGGAAGAAGAACCAGGCCTGTTGCAGCGCCGCTTCCCGCACATTGCTAGTGCTGACCACCCACTGCAGAGCCAGCTCTTCGTGGAGCAGCTAGACAAGGTCCGAAACACAGCAAGTTTTAGATAACAGAAGGTGGAACTTGATGAGATGAAATTCATGCCAAACAAATAAATCTTAAATTAATAGGCGTGGACATGAATGACAATGAGGACTGTAAATCACACCAAGAGTTGATGAAACACAAAGACTTGATGAATTAGTTTGGGAGACGTGTTTTACCTTTTTTGTAATCTGCCTCGCGGGGACTGAATATGAGGCCACGCTGTCCAAAAAGGCAGACATGCGATTGTTGCTGCGGTCGTTTGTCTAACTCGGCGTGATGGTGAGGTGAACAAACATACACACACACACACATGCACACATATATATGTATACACACATACACATACAGATGAGGACAACGTGCGTGTGACAAGTGGAACTACACGTGTGCCATGCAAGAACTCAATAAGCGGTGCAGTAAGCGACAGAAATGATGAGAAAGGCAGGTGGGATGCAGCATGCAGAATTAGAAGCAACCTGTGGAGCACAGAGATAGGAAAGGACTGCTGAGCGATAATCCACCTGATTAAGGGCTGCACGAAATATTAAAATAAGTCGTTTGTTTTGTCAAGCTGTATAACCGAGAGAGTGAGCACCTCTAAATCCTCTTCTTAGATACGCCAACAAATGGCTAAAGGGGAGGACATTGGGGAACGTTAATGCTGGATGTGAAGACGCCGTACATCATAGGTCATGTGGTTCCACACTATAAAGCATGATTTTTTTAAATCCCAGAGTCGTGCAGCTCTAAACCGCGATGGAAGCGGGTGGGGAGGCTGAGAGGGCTTCTGCACCTGCTTGAGCTCACAGCTGGAGTTGGGGTTCCGGCGTAGCACAGATCTGGAGCCCCCGGGGGCACAAGCAGAGTTTACCCAGGAGTGGGAGCGATCAATGCCCTGACGAGAATACACACGCGCAGACACACGCGGATAGTGTGGCAGGAGGCACGGGCACAGTGAATAATTGTTTGGTAATTGCCAAAATAGCAAAAATTGGGGGAAAGGTACGTAGCAAACGAAAGTAAGGAAGGGGTAAACAAAGACTGGAGCTATACAAAAGCAGAGAAGCACAAAGCGTAATTGACATTAAATGACATAATTCAAGATAATTGCTAATTGACTCTGCTGGAAAGAACTGAGGCAAAACAGAACAGTAATTGCAGCATCACAGACTAATAATTCCACTAAACAGGCACTGAAAACATGGCACAAACATAAAATGTATTTTTCTTTCCTTTTAAATATATAAACAAATATTTTGTGACAACCAAGAAGTGGGTCATAGACAAAACAAACTATGGGACATAAAATAAAAATGACAATCAACATCTGGAAAACAAATCTTAAAATGAACCTCAAGAACGACTGACTAAAGCAAAGTGAGGTACCTTGCTGCCGATGATCCTTTGCACTTCTTCATCAGGAGAAACCGGAGTGCTGGCCAAGTCGGGGTCAGAGTTGCTGATACTTTTAGAGCGAGCCAAGTTCAGGCTGGTCGGACGGCCCGTCGCTCTGGAGAAGGTGGCGTACTGTAACGGCATCTCATAGGGGAGCGTGCCAGCTGCTCGTGGAAAGGGCGGGAAAAGACGTGTCACTGGGCTGATGAGAATGAGCAGGAAGCTCTATCCACTGATATGACGCTATTTTTTTTCCCCCCCTTGGATTTAACAGCTTACTTGGCGGCGGCATTGCCGGCTCAGCAGTTGGCAGTCGGAAGCAGTAATGGATGTAGGACGCCAGCAGGTTGTTGCGCCCATGCTGGTCCTGGTTGCCCTCCAGATTTTTGTGGATCTGGTTGACCAAAAGAGCCATGGCTTCGAAGGCAGCACGGCCAAGATTTACTGCGGACGAGCCAAGAGCAATATTTGACGTGGCGGGGAGATAAATTGCAACCATGACTCGCGAGGAAACAGAAATCATCGACTTCTGTGTAACCGGAGTTCAGTGTTAACACATGCTCACCAATTTGACCAGCGATGACCGGAGGGTAAACGATGAGCTGAATGAGTTTGTTGAGCAGCTGGTGTAGGAACCTGACGCAGGTCTCCAGCAGTGCCCCCTTCAGCGCGGCCATGCTGGCCTTCAGCTCGCCTTCCATGTTGGCCTCGGTAATGATCACGTCTTTCAGGCGGAAAGGGAAGGAGTACTCTTCCAGCACGTACACTAAAGTAAAGAACTTGTCCAGGTAGGGGTCCTGGGAGGGGATATTACTCTTTAGATATTTTTAGAGGACACGCATTTCAATCTTACAGATCTCAATTAAACTCATATTTATTATACAATAATAATCATAATCGTTTAAGTGCTGACATTCAGTCGAGGCCATTTTTATGTTTAAAAAGTCTTTGGAACGCCACATTAAAAGGAAATAATATTATGCAATGATGAGACAAAATACAGACACGTGGCAAGAAATTGCTTCAAAAATATCATTAGCTTTTATTCTGTAAAAAACAAAACAAACAAACAAAAAAAAAACCCTGTACCAAATGCAAAACTGCTATTTACTTGACTTAACATCTGCAAATTTGTGTGTGTCCTTTCTTGGGATGGGCATGACTTAAAACTATTTTGTGGTATACCATGTTGAACTAGTGGTTAGCACGCCCGTCCTACAGTTGAGGTTAGTCAACTTATAAGGGTTCAAATTTCAGCTTGAGCCTTCGTATGTGGAGTTTGCATGTCCTCCCCGCGCTTGTGGGAGTTCCCTCCACATAGTCCAGCTTGTAGTGCCACAGAAAATGAATAGTTGATGCAAATCAAGCAAAGTTGTTAGGATGAACATTTGGGGGCTAAATGATGGACTTTTTTTCCTAACAGGTCCTCTTAGGTTTTACTTGTTTTTTAGAAATGAATGGCAGCCTGGATCAAATCCTCTTGTGGGCTATTTTTAGGGGCTAAATTCTCCACTGGGGAGAGCAACAGCACTCAACAACAGTGCTTTCATCCACTAGTGCATGAGAATCCATAATAGGCTCCAGATATATCATGGACCAAATCATGATTAAGTTAAAAAGTTTAACGCCTGATGTGCAATATACAAAGCTATTACTGAGAATATCTTGGTGATTTATAGATGCCTTATGTGTACTAGATGTGGCAAGTTCAATTTCTATTCAAACTAATCATTTAACATTTCACGTAGGAGGCAACGGGCAGAGGAACAAAACACTGAGGATTACGATTTTGAACGCAAATCCTCCCTTTTGATCCATTTTGAATAAACAAATGGAAATTGTGACACCCACGCTCATTTACTGGCAATAAGCAGTTGTCATAACTTCAAGGCTTCAAAGAGGAGTCACACTCAATTCTGCAGCCAACTTCCCACTAAAGTGCGGACTAGAAACCCCATGCACGTTTCATGATCACAGGGCAAGTAAAAACAGAACCAGAAGAGTAAAATAGGCAAGACTGGGGGCACATTGTCATAGATGTTGACTTACCTGTGTGTGCACTGAGGACGTCGCTGTCACCTCCACGTTGAACACGCCTTTGTGATTATCCACCCACTTCATGCCTGGCAGCTGAACCTGTTTGGGTTACATGCGGCCCATTTGTCTCAGTCAACGTGCACGCTGAGCTTTTGCGGTGATATTTGTTATTCTAGTGAAACCCACTCACGTCGGGGGTGAGCACCGAGTAGCTGGGCGGGGGCTTCTCTACAGAGACGGGCAAACTGAAGGAGCCCGTGCGTAGTCGGCCATGCTGCATTAGAGGGATCCACTGTGGGTGGAGAGAGAAGGAGATCCATGTCTTCCTGGCGGCTAGGCTACAGAGGGAGCTATCAAACAGTACGCTGAGTGTGGGTTGAGGTTTCTCACAGTGTAGCCCACGGGGGTCTCCAGAGGAGTGTTCTGTTTGGTTTGGCAGCTGATGTGGTAGAAGGTAAAGAGAAGATGGTGGTTGTCTGTGAGGTTGGCGGGAATTTTCAGCTTCATCTCCTCGTAGAACTCAGGAGACCTGAGAGAGGAGGTGCAAGAGTTAAATACTCCGCTTAGCCAGGAAACTCTGAAGGGAATTCAGCAGCCTGCAAGGAGTGAAGTTCAAGAAAACAGAAAGCAAGGGAATCATACTTGTTGTGGTAGATGATGGGGGTGAATGCCTCTTTCGTGAACTCTGCACAACTGGACTTCCCAAAGATGACCTGCACAAAAACACAACAACAGTGGAATACAATCAATAGACGGCACACATGAGGCAACGTCATTAGCCACCCAGCTTAACAACAACACAGGCTGTAATTTAACTCACTGTCACAAAAGATTAAATGTGTTTATTCTGTTCTTTGGCACGGCAATTACGTTTTCCCATGTCGCAGAGAAAGGCGGTGACTCACCGGCAAAGCTTGGCTGGGGTCCTCTGCCGCCATGAACTGAACTTTCACGGCGATATTTCTCACCGAGCCCTGGCGGCTGCCGAAGTTCACACTCTGCGGGTAAACGTAAAGCAGGTTCCTGGCAGGCAGAGAGCAAAGATTGAATTGATATGAATTAAAATATTGCACAAAGAAGTTCAAAAACATTGATTGAATGCAAATAATTGTATTCAGCAGAACACCCCGCAGAAGCGTGACCTAGAACTGACTGGGCTTGGTGAACGTGACCCTAAGCTAGGCCCCTTTTAAACATTAGAGGTAACTTTGGGGCATGCCAAAAAAGTGTTTACCCACCCACCACTCACACATTCATTCCACACCACTCACACATTCATTCCACATTCGAGATGCAAAACCTCTTCTTGTTGAGAGTCAAAAGTAGTTCAGTTAGTAAAAACGAAAACACTGTCACAACTGTTTGCGACCCGTCTCTAGTATGTCAGAGGTTGCATTCTCTGGAAGGTCACTAAGACCAAGATCAAGACCTGGGATCGAACCACAACTGAGCTAATGATTTACCAATTCTTGCATGTGCACACCAAATATAAGGGGCGTCAGCTGCACTCATGCTTCACTTTCCAGGCGGTATCCCAGTGACAGATGTCAACAAATGCTGAATTGTTTATAGCGCTGCTTGTCTTACTTTGAAATCAGGACATTGTGCCATTGCGGCTGGATTGTAGCCAGGAGAAAAGTCATCGCCTTTCAACCGACAAAGTGAAAGAGAAGACAAAGAATCTGCAAGTGACTGCTATCAAACGGGATGATCTGGAGGCTGTGCTTGCTATATTTGGCCGGGGGGCTCGGAGCCGTTCGCGCGGGCCCCGTCAAATGGTCGGGCAAGACTGCGGACAGAGTCGCTCGCCGCGAGGACGTCAACGTGCTCATGTACGGCGTCATTCAGTTGGGCGAGTCCATCAACAATGTGTACAAAAGCACTGAGGGGAAGGTGGCTAACATCCTGCTGACTTTGAACGAGCACGAGCGTGCTCTCGAGCAGCTCAGGGAGCAGACGGCGCAGGCCGGCGAAGTGGAGATACAGATTAAGAGAGTGATAGAGCTGCTGCAGGTAAGGAGAAATATGATTGTGCACATGCCGTTACAGTAAATGCTTGTTATCACCTGTGATAAGGCACAGCAGCATGTCGCTCCAGATAAAAACAGATCATGGACATGTATATCGGACAAACTGGGCAGACATAACAAAGTCGCTTTGACATCTTCTTGAAGTTGTGTTTTGGCAACTCACCTGCCACGTCATTAAATGGTCGGTCGTTCAATTTAATGAGATCAAATACAAATGCGATATTTGAAATTCTGCCTTTTACATGGATATTTTTGATCAGTCCTGATTCACACTGTTTGCGGTGGTGTAGAGCTGCAGCACACCATATGAGGAGATAATTCTAATAATTCCGATAAATTACCGGTACTTTGCTACTGTGATTGGCTGACAAGGTGTGACAACCATGCGACTCTGAGCATAGAAAATGCCGTGACATTATTCAGCGACATGAACGGGGATAAACCTGAGAAACATTATTAACTATAATCATAACTATTACATTGTGGGGCGGCTTGGACGATGCTTGGCCATTGAAGATAATACGCGCGGATGCTCTTTTGGTAGGACCAGACATTCAAGCAAGAGAGTCAGACCAAGATGACTGAGGGTCAGCTTGCTGACATCGAGCGGGAAGAGGCGGTGCTTTGGACAAAGGTGAAAAGCTTAGAGGCCCACCTGAACAGCACAACGCCCACAATCATCAAAGAGCTGCTGGTAAACTGAATTTTTCTTGTCACACTTGCCAGACAGCCTTTTTTTTTTTTTTTAAGTGGGGCGGGACTCACTGTGAGGCTTATCTTTGTTGGCTTCATTGATTTTAGGAGCGAGCTACCTTTAATGCCAGTATCTTGAAAGGTCTGCAGCATTTGACCCATTTTCAAAAGCAGCTGATTGACAACCACGCCGAGCAGCTCTGGAAACTGCAAAGGATGGTGAGTCACGACACAAGGATGACGCTGCATTGAATTTGTCAGTAGTCTTCGGTTGGGTTCATTTGGTTTTGTTTCTCATTTTCCAGAGTGAAGCGCTATGAAATTTCAAAGGAGGATCGACATCACCAGCACTGAACACCCACAGCACTCCCTTTCACCAGTTCAACACACTAGCAATGTTGTTTGTTTCACTAAAATATGAATTTTGCTTGCTCTACTGTGACAATTATTAAAAACTTTACACTTTAAATATTTGTATTTTCTTTGTAACAAAAAAAAGAATTTATTAAAAACGTCTTAAATTGAGAATCTCCCTCCCACACACAACCCCACCCCCCCACCATTAACTACTGTACTTCAACAAAGTGATTGACAAGTTAAACAGAAAGGGGAATGTGGCATGGTTTCTTTGTGAATGCTCACCTATAGGAGGTATTCGGTGTATATACATAGCGAGCAGGAAATTCCAGCACTTCTTTGGTGGGACGAACCCGCAGGTCCGGGTAGGGCTTTACGTGGAGCAGTTCGGGTGACAGGCAGTAATGTGGGGAGTCTGGCGCCGGTGAGATGTCGATTTTCAACTGAGCTGTGTGCGATAAGAAAAAAAAGACACGGTGAAATGAGACCTTGTTCACTGAAGAAATTCAGGCAATAATTGCATGAAAGCTACTTTTAAGTTCACCTGTCACAGGCCTTAGTCGCCGCAGGACAGAGGACGGTCTCCGCATGTCTGCCAGAAACTTGTATAAATCTTCGTCACTTAGTCTGTCCCCTTCCTTCATAAAGCATCACAATTGGGACAATTGGAGCAATGACATTCATAACCTCAAAATGTCTGAACTGCCTTAAACTATGGGTCCTCTGTAAAAGGTCCAGCATGACAGTTACAACGCAGTGTGTATTGAATAATCTAATCAATGAACCTGCTTGAAGAAGTTGGTGACGGTCAGTGTTGCTGGACGGAATGTGGCAAAGTTACACATGTCGTCGCCGACGCTCATCCGCTCAAATCCCCTCTTCTTCTTCTCGTTCCACGTGCCGTGGCCTTTGCGCTCTGACATGAGGGAGAGAAGCCAGATGATGCAAGAAAGCGCATGTTTGGATGTTTGAGCCCATCACGTAATGACTGGTGCAGTACCAGAGTCGGAGTCGGGGTCCGAGCGGTCCAGGCTTCCCACGCTACTGACGATGTTGATAAGGTGAATGGCCGTCCACGCGAAAGGCATGCGGAAGCAGCCAAGACGATTGCAAGACTGCTCTGCCTGCAGACGCAGTTTCTCCAGCTTCTCCTTATGCTGTACAGCCGACAAAAGGAGTCATTACGTAACGGAAAATTGAAAGAGAGCCAAAAAAAGGCCACAGTACTTACGAAAGCCAATCAGTTAGTAAATATTGCATCCAGACAGACAGAATTGTGCAATTGGACAGTAAAAGCGTCCCACGTGCATGCTGGCTACAGGCCATAAACTCCGTGACACATACATTACCTTAGAAGAGTCGGATTCCTTCATGACCATGTACGGTTCACAGCACTCTCCGATGTCTCCTTGCTGAAGCACTTTTTCCAGCTGCAAGAGCGGAATCATTCATATTCAGCACTCACAATGTCATTGGAGGAGACTCGTCAAACGCCGCATAAAAGAGCTGATGAGCTCATTCATGAGTCAATGAAAACTGTCAGCATCAATTCACATTCTCTGCGTAATTGATACCCCCCGCCCCCTTTACCTTAATGACCAAGAAGATATCGGCGGACGGGTATGTGATGGAAAAAATGGCCGAGCGTGCCAGTGTGGAAATGGCGATGTGAGGCGTGTGGGGCTTGAGCAGGCTTTTCATCTGGTCAGAGTTCAGGTCGAAGTAAAAATTTTCTGAAATCTGTCATGAAAAGAGGGGATCGAGAGATAGGGGAATGGTTGTGGGGGTAGAGATGGGAAAACGGGAATGAAAATGCACATTGAGGAGATGTAATTGAGTTCTGACTTGAACCACAAGGTCACTTAGAGCATTTTAAGGCAGGGCCAAATTCAATAAGGCGAGCATGAGCTCAGTGTTTCATCGAAATAATGCAATTGCCCTGATAAAATACGATTATACCTTTTTTTTCTCCTTGACATCATACAGGGCGAGCGATCCAAATATTGGTTCGATTTCAATCTCAAATCTGAAAACATAAATATGAAAGTTAGGCGAATAAATGGCAACGCTGAAGTTGCCAGATTGCAAATGTCACTCACTTGAGAGAGAGACACTTGACCATGATTCTCTGGCCGCAGTGTTCTTTGGGCACTTCGGGGACAGAGCATCGCTCCACCGCTTCGTCCTGAGAAAAAACAAAATTTTTGTCATTATTTATTTTGAAGCCTTAAATTATGTACTTGTCCATTTTTAACCATTCAAATTTGGTAGGTTTGTTAACAATTCTCTCCTCTGTGGCGTGATAAATTTTGAAGACATTTAGGACTTAAATCTTTCCATGATATCCTAATTTGCACTTCCCACCAATAGATTTGATTTTGGTTTGACTGCCGCACCCCATGAAAAGATTAGGTGAAAATTAACTGGTTAAACAGTGACACGGGACAGTTTGCCCTTCCATTGCGCTAACACAACTACCTTGAGTCTGACTGCTTCCAAAATCAATACGGTTCTTGCTCTGGCACATACCATAACCAAATTTGAAGACCACCGGCTGAGAATTGGTGCCATTTATTTGTTTCCAATTAGCTTATGTCTTGGCAAAATCATAAGGGTTCTTGTTTTGTTCCTCAAGATCAGTGACCCAAAAGTCAGCAATGACACATACCTCGTCAGGGGGCGGGTACAGACCCATCAGGTCACTATGGCGTCCCTGGAGGCGAGCCTCTGTATTGTGGCAGTCCATATCTTCAGGCCCTGTGCGCTCTAGCACGGATGGCAGGAGCATGTCAGGGGCCGAGTTCTTTAGGTCAAAGATACTGGACGCCCAGCTTCCCCGTGGTGTCTCATCGATGGAGGTGGACCGCCGCTTTGCATCATCCTGATGTAAGAGACGAGTGGGGGTGAGAGGTGACATCATGTGTTTCTGCTCAAGAATTCGCTGCAGATGTTGAAAAATGAGGTGCACAATGTGCTTGGACTCTGTTTCACTTCCTTTATCCATGCAGACTTACGTCAGATCGTGTGACCAGGATATAGTATTAAACATGGGAAATATGTAATATAGTTTGGCAGTTAGAAACTAAAAACATGGTGCATAATATGTCTGCTTTAAATTAACATTTCAAAACAGAGAATGCTTATATCTGTGAAGTTTTGGATACAGCCCTTGCATTGGATCTCATTAGATTGTGCAAGTGTGCCTCATTTAAGCGACATGTGCACTGCCTCTGCGTGTACTAAAGGGTGACCATCAGCAACCTGGTCGTCTTGGCGTTCGTCGGTGGCCTCATCCAGTTCAAAGTTCTGTTTGAGCAGGCCTCGCTGCCGCTCCCGCTGTCGCTCGGAGCTGTGCGGCCTGTGTATGGTGCTATGGCACTGATATCTAAAAGGGCGAGCAGACCCGAAGATTACCCCGGTGACAACTGAACAGCGGTGGAAAAAAAAGCATTTTGAAACACAGCATTCAACTGGTTCCCGTGCAGTTGGCAGTTACTTTCTCTGAATGACAAGCCAGTCATCTGTGTAGACAGCCAAGGCATCTCTCACTCTGGGATCCAGTGCGCTGAGTAAGGAAAACACATGAATAATTCAGCAGAGTGTTCCTTCAATGTCTCAGACAGAAATGCTTTGTTCCAATATCTACGTCACATTTGTCCCCCACTAAGTACAGTAAAAATAGCCCCCTAAAGTGCAAAGCGTTACAGCGTGAAGGACTATGCGCTTACTATTCCTCCTCAGGCAGCGGAGGCTCCAGCGTGGTACACTCTTTGTCCATGTGGTGGAGCTCCAGGTCGTCCTGGGGGAACTCCATGAGCTGCCTAAGGGAATCGGGCTCCACCCCAGGAGCATGACTACTAACATATTCCTCAAAATCCACTGGCTCCACTACCTCTGTGAGGGGTAGCTGTTGAGGAGAAGAGATGAGAGCTCTAAAAATCACATGAGCAGGTAATGTTCAAGATATTCTGGGTTATCTGATTATCCCTTTGTAGATCGTGATGACTACACCGTGTCTATTCCGCACACCATGTCTAGTGTGTTCACCCATGAGTGTCCAGCTTCATTTAAAACATTTGTGCCCCTTCCATCACAGAATTTACGTTCTGTAAACACAGCATCTTATGTAAGAACCCCCATTCAGTGTTATCCTGACGTTCATCCGTCCATGCAAAAAGCTTATCAAACGACAAGGCTCGTGCAGGCATATCCTCCGTTGGGGGGGGGGGGGGTAACTCTACAAACGGTCATAACACATTTTTAACGGTCTTTCTCTTTGAAGTAGTTTCACAAAGCATCATCTACGGACTCGCTAATTGCAGCTTTCAAGACGAAGGTAAACAAAGTTAAATACGGGGTGACTCACGGGATGGTACAGGGCTCCTCTCTTTTTGGACATTAGGGGAGAGCCGTACTCTCGGGACATTTGCTTCCGAACCTCTGCAGCGACGGTCCTGAGAAAGGAGAAATGGAAGGGATAAAACTCAACATAATCCAACCGCAGCTGAAACAGAGTGCTCTCTGTAAATAAAAATGAAACTTCGAAAGCCAACGAACAAAACTGTGTTTTAAGGTGGAAATGGACAGTGAAGTTGATTATCTAACGTGCACTAGGAGGTCATTCCATACTTTGGGAGCGGCAACACAAATCGCTGTAGCCCATCTGAGCTCCCACTTAGGACTTCGGTACCACCAGAAGCAGCAGCTCAAAAATGTGAAAACAATTCACAGAAACCGAAAATGAACTCCGAAGTGTACAGGCACGTGCTTCCTCTTTACGCATTCCAGTTAAAAGGTAATTGTCAGAATTTTGAACTGACTGGAGACATTTGAGGACTGACTCCAAAGGTGGTGTTTGAATTGTGAGAGATGTGTTTAATTGAGGTATGGCATCTACGCGAGCAGAGGCCACCCACCGGTTTAAGCGATATGCTATTTTCCCTTGGCTCACACAAGAGCATCACTGATCATCGCTTATGGTGCAAGGCCCTGAAAATTGGGGCTACTCCTTTCAAAATCCTAATCCAAGGACCTCTCCCACTTATTTCTTCTGAAAGCTTTGATGATGTCTTTCACTGACTTCTGCCGTCAGCTTAGACGAGATGATGCTCAGCCAACAGCTGTTCTCAATGGACATTCAGGCACATCCTCACAAAAAAAGGAGGCGAGCAAGCTTACGGGCACGGAGCCAGAGCTCCGTCTTGTCTCTTTGACGGAGTAACGGCAAATAAGAGGCTTTAAGGGAGGTGGGGGGGTGGGGGGCGAACACATCACAATCCTCTCTCAATGAAACGGAAAGCAGCTGCTACTAGAAAGTAACCAAACGTCAGTTTGTGTCATGCGGACAGCTGCAATGGCAAGGCCACATGATTTCGCAGATATGGCTCATATATCAACCAATCTTTTCCGAACACTGACATTTCTTGACCTTTTATTATTTGGTGTGGAAAACTATTCATTTATTCCTTCATTTTCAATAAGGATTGTGCTAATTAGTATCCACAGTTGAGTTCAAGCTGATCCCAGCTGACTTTGGGCGACAGGCGGGGTAAAACCTGGACCGCTCCTCTGACAATTACAGGGTGCAAACAACCAGTGACATGTGCACCTACAGGTTATTTGGAGTCATCACTGAAACCAGCATGCATGTTTTGGGGAAGTAGGAGGAAGCTCACAGGAACACGCAAACTCCACAGATGTGATTCGCACACCTCCAAACAGACAAGAGGCAGATGTGATAATGGCTAGGATACTCTGTTGATGAGGCCAGTTGTCATACTGTACACAAAAACAAGAATAAAAACTCCTAAACCCATCACTCCCTCCCCCCTTAAAAAAGGGATCTGTTCCGTACAATACTAGCCTTAAAATAGGTCCAAAAAGCTTCTGCAGTTCAGTCTGAGCACCTCCATGTTAAAACAGGAAATGGGAAACACTGTCAACCACAGGGGCAATAGCCAGCACATAACTTCCCACCCTTTCCTGCATCCGGCAACAACACAATAGTCCAGCCAAGGAGAAACGGGGCTCAAGGAAACAATACACTGACTGGAACATCTCTCTGTGCTGCTATGAAGTGCTAGACAAAATGCATTAATGCGATGGGGAGCCAAAGTGATAAACACTCCTCAACAAAGAGTCGTGAGATCAATAGTGACGCTTCCTATTTTGTTGTGTGGAAAGTCTGGAAGGATAAACTGAAGCTCTAAAACAAACCCTTCAATTAAGAATGAAGATAAGGTGATTTGCAGGTAAATCCCTCAACCACATGCTGGCAGGTGGGAAACTGAAGCTGTAAATAGCTTAATACACACTACTATCGTGTTTTTATTTTGACAGCGAGTTGTTAGTTGTCATGCTTGTCTATGCATACGAGTGGAAATCACATTATGCTGTCACAATTAGCTACTAGCAAATGACGTCACACTAGCGGCTTAGCTTTAGTTGTGCAGTTAGGATGACACTCGCGCGAGACACTTGAACGCTCTACTGTATTCAGTCTTTTAATTTAACGCTACCGCCAAACATTCAATGGACTCGTGACGGTAATAAGCTAAGTGAACTAAACTATAGCCTACGAAAGCGTAGTACACGGCGGCACCACAGCCAAACAATAACTTCTCACCGGTTGATTTTGTGAGCAAACGCCCGCCTTTCGCTCGTTGTGGACGTCATGGCGTGTCCCCATGTAACAGTTACTCGTCAAAGACGAGCGGGGGAGACTCTCGTACTTTCACTCCCGTCCCGTCCGGTGTTGTGTGTTTTAGTGGTGAGGAGTGCGAAAGGGGGAAAAAAAAGAAACCGAGCGAGCGCTTCCTCTTGAGTCCACGCTGGGAACCTGGCCGGGATCCCTTGTTCCTCCTAGAGGCCCGGAGGCGAGCCAAAGTCAAGCATGCCGTGAAGAATGCGTCCACTTCCGGTATTGCTTGAAAATAAAAAACATTCACACGATAAAACGTTTTATCCTGTAATTTAGCGAATAAAGAAAACTGCTTATGTTTCTGAATCGGATTCGCTGCACAATTTGAGAAGGGACGCCAGTTGCTTCCTGATGATATTTTGCAACTAATAATGTCAAACGAATGAATGACGATGTAATCTCCGTGGATTTTAGCTGTTATTTTCTTGTACTTCCGGCCTGCTCGCGATTTAGAATGAGCCTTCTCGGCCGCGAAGTACCTGCATATCCAAGACAACTCACCTGACCGGTTTGAAGCACTTGGGAAATTCCTGTAAAATTCAAACAAATTCTGATATATAACGTACACACACACACACAGATCGCACACGCATAAACACTATCGAATACATATATAATTATACCTGTATAATTATTATATAGTGTAATTTCAAGCCTTGAGATACGTGTTTTCAAAATAAATTTCGAACAATGCCTCAAAAATCTCGCAGATGCAACCGCATAGAACCATAAAATCTTAAAAGACAAGTATACAGTATTTCTGTTTCACGTCACGCTATGTCTCCACAATAGCGACACCTATCGAGGACATCGAAGCTGGCAACGTCATCGTAGGTTGCTCAACCGAGACAATGCCTGCAGGTGGCGCTGTAGACCACAAACAGGGAGGGGGAGCGGGGGGGGGGCACAGTTGACGGGTGTCATCTTTGACCTCTTCAGGAAATTCAACGCAATTAAGTATTCTTTATTATAATTTAAAACAATAATGGTACTTTAAGAATGGCAGGGGCCGAAATTGATGCACTACATCTTTATATTTTTAAACAAAACAATTTTCTATAGTGCTCATTAGGGAGACTAGTGAGCTGGAACCTATCCCATCTGCCTTTCGGCGAGAGGCGGCGTACACCCTGGACTGGTCACCAGAGAATCACATGGCACATGTGGCACACCATCCCCACCTATGGACAATTCAGAGTCGAGATGTATGTATTTTCATGTAAATAAGGAACGACAGTGACTAATGGAAGAGCTGACGGTGGATTGTAATGGTCCCTCATCCCCAGATGAACTCATTCCATATCCACCACCACTCACAAAGAGCTGCCTATTAAGAATGAATGTAGCCACGCTGCAGCACTCCCCCCACCCCTCTCCTCATCTTCCTCCTAGCCCACTGTTCAGCACCCTGGAGAGCGTCTGCAGGTACCCGAGCTGTCCTCTGTGAAACGCCTGCATGAATGGCGTAGTAGAAGAGAACGGGGAGGCAAGAAAAAAGATCTTGAAAGAAATGGCATATTCTTAAGCTTTTTTCTCCGTGTGTTGCTTTTCGTGACGGACGGAACACGACGGGTGCAGATCAGAGGCAGGAAGCTGGCGGGACAGCACGGTGATGTTTAACACCTGACACCCTGCTGATGTCATCTAATAACAGGAAAAAAAATCCATGTGTAAAATAATTGATGCATGTTATGAACGCATTGAATAAAAATATATGAGTGTAATATTAAATATTTTTTGAATTTTTAATTCTTTATTCTGAAAATATTTCAACTTTTTTCAAAGAAAAATGATGATTTTTGCCCAGGAGTGTTATGCTCAAAAAAAGAGTGGCAATTTTGCAGAATCTGCGTAAATACAATAAAAGGTCAAAGGTAAGTCAGGTGGAGCATCAACCGCTACTCTTGGCTATGCTGCAATGTAATTGGTTTATGCCAAGCCCAAATGTTGTTCCTTGAACATATGAATGCGACTTGCCGTGTTTGTGTGACATTGCAGCGTCCTTGCCCGCCTGGGTAGTTACACGCCCCACCCCCTCCTCTGAGCCAGCCTCCTCCATTTTTCCACATTTCTGCCCGCACCTTCCTTGCCTCGCCGTTTTTCAATTCCTCAACCGGCACCATTGTTCCATTGCCCAGCCCCCACCACAACGAGAAACCCCCCCACCTCCCTGCAAACACTCCTCCACGTCCTCCTCCTCCTTCCACCACAGCCGCCGCCACTGCTGTGCAAGCGAAGAACAAAAGAGAGAGTGTCAGACAACACCCACTAGATCTCTTTCACTCCACGGCCCCCGCCTCACTTCCA
>NW_017805481.1:920386-930791 GCF_001891065.2 Hippocampus comes | reverse complement strand
CCGTCTCGCTCCACTCAGGACGACTATTAATAAAATCATGAAACCCTTTTTTGTACTGAGGTACTGCTTTCAGGATTTTAAGAGGGCTTTCGAATCAGAAAATAGGCAGAAATGAGTTAAAAGGCTGAATTAAAAAAAAAAGTTTTGAAGGAGAACGCAAGTAAAAAAAAAAATATTTACAATAACATGTTTTATGCGTTTCGAATCAGAAAATAGGCAGAAATGAGTTAAAAGACTGAATAAAAAAAAGTTTTGAAGGAGAACTCAAGTAAAAAAAAAAATTGACAATAACATGTTTTATGCTGCCCTCACTAGTCTATGCACGGTATCGTAATTAATATTGCATTTGTGGAATATGAATTAAGTATTAAAGCCATTTTTATGCATCTCAGCGGGCGGCCATTTTGCCACTTGCCGTCGACTGAAAATGACATCACAGTGTCTGCGAACGTCACATGACCAAATTCAAAAAACAGGTGAGCTGTGAATGGTTGTTACCTGAGCCCTCAAGCACTGAGGAAAAATAATTCTTTATTCTTGTACTAAAGGCCTTTCTTTGAAAAAGCTAACTATTTTGATGTTTGTTTTTTAATATTCTTACAGGACAAAATATGACTGTGATTAGGAAAAGGGTTGTTCTTGCATTAGGACTTGACATTTATAATACAAAGAGTTTTGGCATATTGCTGTTCATCTGTTTGTTACCGAGTTAAATTGTTGATAATAGCTGTGAGGAATTGTCTTCAAATGGACGAATATCATTGATTACCAATTAAGAACACACTAAACGTTTATCTCCTCCTACGCCACCAAATGTGAGCAAACCACACTTTATGCTGTGCCTGCTTTAGACGCATGTGAGACTGTCACTCACTAACCAACATTTATGGTGACATTCCGCTCAGTGAGCACGGCACGGCTGTATTAGCTCGCTTTAAGTTTTAAATCAGTGCAGATGTGCGCGTATGATGTGTTTACGGCTTCTTTACAGTACTCGCTCTGGACATTTTGCAGGCCACATTGGCTGCAGGAAATGACTAAGGCCCCTGCTTCTCAATCACTTTAGCAAGCCCCACCCCCGACCCCACCATCGCAACCACCACACCAGCATCTTCTGATCCCTAAGGGCACGAGCACCCAAATCAATTGAAAGAAAGAAGAGTGCACTGCGGTCCTCCCCCTACATCTGTCAGGGAGGGAACGCAGGAGGGGCCGTGCTCGTGGGCCTAACGGGAGGAACAATATCACTCCATCTGTCACAGCGCGTTTCATCTCAGACGGAATGAAATATAGCTCGCCAATACATCCGCCTCGATATCATCTGCACGTATTAGCTTACTGCAACTCCCAGAAGCAGGACTGTATAGCGAGTGGCGTCTCGTATCATATTACCGTACACCCACCAGCGAGAACTCGCCAAACCGCCTTGCAAATCACACTTGGAGCTAAACAGCATAGATTTGATTCTCCCCCACAAGTGGCAATGGCGCCACATGGAAAAAAAAAGACAAATTATATTTACACATACATATACGTATGCGGGGTGTAATAAAAATGGTTTGAATCGAAAAATCGCTTCTTATTTAAAGGATATCACGTTTTATGGAAAATGAATGTTCATCCGTGTTTTTGAAGAATGTCTTGGGGTTTAAAAAATATCTATGCTTTTTTTTTTCCCCCACCAATGCTATTCGATGGGCATCAACTATATGTGGATTTTCACGATTTGTGGACCGGCCCAGTCGCTATCTCCGCAAATAGCGGTTGTCAACGGTACTCACATCCAGCCATCCTTTTCCTGATCCGTTTTATTCTCACAAGGGTCGCGGGGCGTGCTGGAGTTTGAATTTTGAGTGTTCAATCAGCCTACCAAGCATGTTTTTTTGGAATGTGGGAGGAAACCGGAGTACCCAGAGAAAACCCACGCAGGCACGGGGAGAACACACAAACTCCACACAGGAAGGTCGGAGCTGGAATCGAACCCGGTACTGCACTGTGAGGTCGACCCTACAGCTCCTTACAAAAACAAGTCAAATATGAAAATGGATGTGGATCCAGTAATGTTGCGTGCATGTCCAACATTACGCCGAGCAATGACTTTTCATAGGGAAAAAAACCCCAGCTAAAATGCAACTGGCTCATAACCAGGATGTTTTAAAGACAATACAGTCGTAGTGGGTGGGTGAGAGGCTGTGGGGGGGGGGTCCTTGATTTTGCCCGGCTTAATGATGTACACTCTCACGCATGTGGACATCATCAAATCACACCGACGAGCCCGACACAGTGTCTGGCGTTTGATTCCTCAACAAACAAGCTAAGCTAAGGAGAGCACAAAATGGCCTGTTTAGGAGGAGGAGGAGGAGGAGGAGGACAGATCCATCCATATTCCCGAGGGCCATCATGCATCTCTGTGAGCAGCAGGTAGAGCTGCAATCTCAGTCATTCATATTTAATTCCACAAGAGTTTCCGGGCTAGACTAATGCGCTATTGATTTCAATTCTCCTATATGACTTGAAACAAGGAGGAGGGGCCGAATGGATGTGGGCACATGGGGATGGGTCGGGATGGGGGGGGCGGGCTTGCTGGACTGAAGTGAGTGAGAGCATGAGAGAAGGAAGATGGAGTGCAAGAACTAAAGTGACAACAAAAAGGGGAAAAAAATGATGATATGAATGAATGATATAATATAGACTTATGATATCAAAAAAAGGAATATCATGAGACTAAGGTCATAACGTGAAAATAAAGTCCGAATACAGTGGTGCCTTGAGACGAGTGACTCGTCTGAAAGCTGTATGGTGGCAGTAAACTCAATTCGACTTCACGATATTTTTTAAAAATTCCAAGCTGTTTCTTGACTCTCCTCATTGAAATTTACTTTCAAAGTAAGATAATACACAGAATTACATGTTGCGTTTTGAAAACAACCAAACTGTTGCCTTAGAAACAACCTGTTAGCTTAATGCTAACATGGAAAGGAAAACATACCATTGACATGCTAACGGTTAGCACCCATGCTCAAGGTTTTACAACGCCTTCATCAATGGATATTTGAACACAAATGGTGGAACAACACATGTAGATGGATAATATAAATGGAATAATACGCACGGGCATATATTCTGTTTTCTATGAAAATAGTGGTGTCTTTTGTGAACATGTCTATCATTCAGATTCTTAAAAAAAGGTAAACGTTTGCAGTTTGTGCATTTTCTGCACTGTCAAACTGAAATAATGTCCTGTTTTTGAATATTGGGATGGGGAGGAAATCTTATTTTAGCCGATTCATCGCTGAATCGGCAAATCAATTGATTCTTAACAAGGTTGTTAGTTGCAATCCTATTCAAGTCAAAGTCAAGTTGAATACAAAGTCGAGTTTTTCATACATTTGTTAACCCAGCAGGTCGCAAGTCCTATAAACGGCGACTCAAGACGGACTCTAGCCAGGTCATGTTACTTGAACTCCCCACCTCCAAAAATAAAAATAGTAAAGTCTCAAAAGAAGAAAGTCATCATAGAAGTAAGTTAAAATCCTAAAATGAATGGAAGGAATACTTGTGGAGGAACGCAATGGCTAAACTGTGGCGCTGTTTATCTCGACGACGAAAAGTGGAACAAAATTGACGGTACATGACAGCCTTTCGGGTATTTCTGCATTATTGACGCTATCAAAAAGTATTTGCGCAGTTTGCCGAGCTAAAAACAGGCACGGCTAAACGGGAGCTGCCTTTCTGTGTCTTGTCACTTCAGGAATGGCGAAAGGCGAAGGGGAAAAAAAAAAAAAAACAAAGAGAATCTCTAAGAGCTGTGTGTATTTAAGGTCTTTCCCTAGATACCCAATCAGACAGGAGCCAATGAAAGATTCATACACGCCAGCTTTATATTTCAAAAGCTTTGGAGTAAAAACAGGGTGTCTGAAGAAGCGGGGGTCAGTACGAGTTCACTCCAGCTCCGAGTCATTCACGTGCGCACCGGAGCAGCATCATTCCACAATCATGTACGTCATCGGGACTTTCCTTTCATCCAAGAGCGGCTTGATTCAAGCAATACCCGCATCCCGCTCTGCGTGCAACCAAACTACACACGGACAGAATTAGACAAATTAGGAGGCGCGGTGATGGCCAGTAGCAAACCATAAATCTATAAATAAAAAGATGACAGGAACATCGACTTCAAGAGACTTCCTCCCACCCAGCCTGTCGATTCCCGACAATAGCCCGGGGACAACGCGAGACAGAGAAAGGGAGATTTGGGAACGGAAAGTGCAAGGTGAGCCCACGAGGGAGCCCGAAACATTTGCCAATCGCGCACATAAACGTGGCGTTGTCAATACACCGTCCCACGTTGATGCTTGGACCTTTAATGCCAACCGCACTGCTGGTTCTGCTGCCCACAAAGCGCCAAGAGGGACTTGTGGAGACGATCCCCCACATGCACCGTCATCGTGTCACAAGCACAGTTATAATATAAAGACACTGAAGGGAGAACAAGACAAGAATCGTGGCCCGCTGCTTCACGCTAGTCAAAGTCAAATCGCCGTTTCAGTACAGTTCAGTTGTATTTCACTTTGCAGTTCTATACATTTGCATTTACTCTTGAAGAACTGTTTTCAAACATTTTAGATGTTTTTTTTTAAAATATTATTGTACAAGTGCTACGAGTTTAATATGATTCATGATTGTGGTCGTAACTCAAACAACTCAGATCAAATCAACTTTGCCCATTCCATCCATTGCAACCATCCCTATTTACTATCTCTCAAACAAATGCAATTTTAATGTCATCATATTTTGATTTTAATCTTGAATATATGCAACTTTTTAATTTTGGAATTTGGTAACTTTGTTAAAATAAATACATTTTTGCTCAGGGATATGCCAAATATTTCTCAAAAATATGTGATTTATTCTCCATATAGTCTTGAAAGTAGATAATTTAGGAATCTATTTTATTCTCAGAATATTATTTGAATCTATTTGTTAATTTTGTAATATTATGACTTTATTTTTTTAAAACTCAAATATATACAACAATTTCTCAAAATATGTGATTTATTCTCATAATTTTACTCTTGAAAAACTTGTTTGTTTTTTTTGTCTAAATTTTTTTTTTTGCAATTTTATGGCACTAATCTAAAACAACAACAAAATATGGGACTTGAAAAAACACACCACTCAAATATATACCACTGATTATCCCCCCAAAAAACTATCTCGAAAACTGCAGAGTTCTTGTTGGAGTATGACTTGAATTCAGAAAGAAAAACAAACAAAAATAAAAAAATACATTATTCTTATAATATGACAAATGCTTTGGCATTGAGGGTACGCAACTACAATCTCCTAATATTGTGAGTTTAATCTCAATAATATACGATTTCATCCCTGGTATGTTCCGTATTGATAACAGAATGAATATTCTGCATACGTATGGGAATATTTTTCTGGTTCAAGTCTGCTTTTATCCCTGAGCATTTCTCGGTAATCCACGAGAAAAAACAAAAGCTCGTTATCGCACGTGGCAAAAGCAGGCGTCAAACAATAAGACAATAACCGGCTAGAATAACAATCAAGCTTTTTACGCAGCCCCCAAAAAACATCGCTTGATTCCGCGATTCACGAACGTCCAATGGGTGCTTGAAACGCCCTCTTTAGCCGCGTGAAGGATTCAGCTGCTGTGCTCTCGAATGAGAGGGGCCACAATTAGGCCCGTTTATTCACATTAACCGTGAACTGTAAGTGGGCCTGCAGTCGGTGCACCGACTTGGGCGCCTTTTGTGCGACGAGGGCCGCTTTTATGCCGCCAACAAAGACGGGAGGGGGAAAAAAAAAACCCACAAGCACCTAATGACAGACGCCTGTCTTCTCTCCTCCGACGTGCACGCAGAGTCACGCGCATGCGCACTCGCTCCCTCGCTGACAAAGTGACTCAAAAGCTCCAACACACGCAGGCTGAGTTGAGTCATTGCTTAACAGGACTGTGGGGGCGGGGTTAAGACAGACTGACAGCGAGGCTCCATCTCCCATCCTCTTATTAACGAGTGCTTTCCTCATGCAATATTCATCGCCGCTAATATCGCCCCGGCTCCGAGCCGTGCCTGCTACTTATGTAAGGCAATTATGTAAACCACCAGGCCGGGGCCCGTGTCGGGAAGCAACCGGGAAGGACGGCAACGTAAAGTCGGGAAAGAGCAACCGAGCGGGCGGCAGACGGAACTACGGACACGCAGAGTGGGACGAAACGAGCGTCGTCGTGTTTTCTGCGCCGTGCGTTGACAAACGTATGTACACCAAGATCCATAGCGGGCGAGCGGCCAGCAATGTAAACAAGCTCGCTCGCCTTTGCGCTATCCATTGCTCACAGCCAGACATCTGAGGACTCCTCAAGGTCACGTCGGGAGAACTGAGGAGGCCTCGCGGGTCGAGCTCACAACACAACATAAACTAGTCCAGGGGTCGGCAACCCAAAATGTTGAAAGAGCCATATAGGACCAAAAAAAAAAACAAAAACCAAATATGTCTGGAGCCGCAAAAAAATAAAAGCCTTCGATAAAACTTCCAATTGTTTGTTATTCATTCCTTTGTTGTGTGTTCACAAACGCCCCCATAGAATTTATTTTGTGATTTCCTCGCTTGATTTTTTTGTTTTGGTGCATTATTTTCGCTTTTCTTAGTGTCAGTGAAGTGATCATGAATTTCCGTTTTTCTGAGGCTGTCTTTGAACGCCTCTCGAGTCGAACGAGAAGAGAGAAGGCACGAAGTCGGACGCAGACGTGTCTGTGATTGTCAAGACTGTTAAAAGCAAAAATAAAGTATACGTTTTAAAAAAAACAACACCACAGCTCTCCTTTTTCGGAGCTGCAACATGCATCTATATCTATTTGAGCTATAATAGCCTACGATCAAAATCTTTTTCCATTTTCAAACTTTTTTTATAAAGCTCCACAGATCCACCAGATGTCGCTAAAGAGCCGCACGCGGCTCTTGAACCGCGTGTTGCCGACCCCCGAACTAGTAGAATGAAGGCGAATGATGTCTTGGTGAAAAAGTCGCGACCAAAACGAAGAATTTGTCATTAGTTTATCCCTCTGCCTTTCAAAAAGTTTCACGGAAATCCTCGTTTGAATTGGGCCACACAATCCTCAATTTAGGTTAGCACCAAACTCATTAAAAACCCACAAAGACTATTTAGCAGAAATACAAACAGCAAAAAAAGAGAAAAAAAAACTGAGGAAAAATAAAAGTCCAATTCCTAGCAGAGTGAAAAGTCACTGGAAAATTGCAATGTTTACATCAGAAATAACTGGAGCACAAATATTAAAATTCACATCCATTTTCACAAAGTTAAAAAAAAATGTTTCCATCACAGGGGCTGGCCTTTTTGCCACTTGCTGTGGACTGAAGATGACATCACAAAGCCTACTGGGCTCAGCTTTGCGAATGTCACATGACTAAGCCCAGAAAACAGGCGAGCAATGGACAATCGCTACCTGAGCCCCGACCAACTGTGATGTCATCTTCAGTCAACAGCAAGGGGCAAAATGGCCGCCCCCTGAGACGGCAAAAAAAAAAAAAAAACGGGTTGCATTTTGCTGCTCAACCCTGATTCCACAAAGGCAACATTTTTTTTTTTAACAGAGGTATTGTGCACCTCTATGTTTCTCATATGAATTGGCTGAGTGCAATTTTCACTCATTATCCACCGCCTGCATATGACAATATTTTCATCATGAATCCTATAATATTCACAATGAAATGATGGATAAAAAAAAAAAAAAAATTCTGGATCGGCACCAAAACGGATCGACCACTGAGTAGTGATCCACTGCTACGAAACAGTGCCAATAACATCACCTCCTTGCCGGAAGTTACAAAAAAATTAAATTAAATGAAATTAAAACACTGATTTACGCACCGGTAGCCGCCCACCCCCGCAGGTCAGAGCCCTATGGGGGTCTGCGCCGAAATAGGTCATTTGTCACACATGATGTCTCGGGGCAGGAGCGTGCATTATAGATGAGCCCAAACAGCATGTCTCAGTGAGCAATCAGTCGGGACCGCGTTGAGAGGTGGGCGGACCTGCGACCGGAACTCCCCGGGAAGGGCCACGTTAAGTAAACACAAAATCACTGCCGGCCACATTTTGGCCAAGAGCCGTCTCAATCCGACGTTTCGATTGTTGAACGCATTGAGCAAGGGGATGCAATGGTGGGGGTTCGAATTTGTTATTCCCACGTTTGCACCTGACCCTCCCCGATGGCTCGCCATCTGCCTCCGTTCGCGCGTTGCAACTTTTCCATGCTTTGTTTTTAGCCAGCGTTCACACATGGACACATTTTCTAAGGCCTTGCCATGCGTTTTCCTTTTTGTCGAAAAGTGTATTCGTAGAGCCAGAGGAGTGAGGTTGAAATGGAGGATGCAAAAGGAGGGGAGGGGAAGGAAGAAGGGACAAGTGCTGCACCCATCTGTTCCGCCAGTGCAGGTGGAGTCCTATTCACTCAGTTCTGTGTGTGCGTGCGCGCGCGTGTGTGTGTGTGTGTGTGTGTGTGTGTGTGTGTGTGTGTGTGTGTGTGTGTGCGCGTGTGTGTGTGTGCGTGTGTGAAGAGGTAGGGGGTGGGGGACAGGAAGAAAGGAAGGGCATTGAGAAGCAGGGAGTGGAGTGATAGAAGGGCAGGGAGGGAAGCGAGCAAGGAGGAGTGCGGGGGGGGGGGCGAGTGGAGGGGGCTTTCGTTGATCTCTCTCCTGAAGGGGATAATGGGCGAGGAGCGCATTGCAATGGCCGCCTTGTAGCGCCCTCCCTGTACAATTAGCCAATCGGCGGCCAGCTCCGGCAGCCAGAAGCAGCACATAAAAGAAGAGCATTGCAGCAGAGGCGCAGAAGGGAGACTACGAGGCGAGCAGGGAATCGAACACGCGCAAAAAAAAAAAAAAAAGAAAAAAGGAAAAAAAAAACACACTCCGAAGCAGCAGGCCACCCCCCTCCCCTCCTCAGCATCCTCCTCCTCCTCCTCCTCCCATCCTTGGACACACCCTACCAAGGATCACACTGCTTCTCCTCTCGACTATTTTTTTTTTGTGATCACACTTCACCATCGGAGAGAACGCTCCTCTCTTCCTCCTCCGTCATCCTGCAAAGAACCCCCCTTTCTTCTCCTCCTTTTCATCCAATAGAGGACCCCCATACAACCTCCGCAGGCTGAGACCCACCGTCAGGTCCCAGTTTGTATTTTTTTTTTTTACCTTTTTTTTTTTTTTGTTTTTTTGAATTTTTGGGAACTCCGGAGAGGGGAACCGTGCGAGCAGAGCACCGCAAGAGCGCCGCCGAGCTTCCGCCGAAAAGAGGGACCTAGATTTCCTTGTCGTTGCACGTCAAGAATGGTTACCGTACGTATGCCTTCTGTCTCTCGTCTTTCCTCTACGTCGGCTCCTGGGGGGGTCGGGTGGGGGGTGTTGATGCTCGGACTGCATGTTGTGTCTCCCGGGCCCCTTTGTGTTAATGTGTTTGCTGCACTGCCATAGCGTGTGCACATGTGATGCGGCCATCTCGAAGCAGTTAGCGTCAAGATTTCAGGTGAAACGGGCAAACTCGGGATGTAGTCAGGGATGGATAAACTGCGGTTTTTGCAGACGGGTGAAGGATGAGGGCTTCATGGTGGTATTTAGTCTTCCATTTTAGGGTTGACGCTCTTCGTTTCACCTGGATTAATGGCAACATTGAATTCCACAAAGGGAGAAATGCGTTCATTTGGGAAGGGGGAGGCGAAGGGAAGGGCGGGTGAGTTGGTTTTCTTGGCCCGGGTGCACGCATCAACAAGGATGCCGGAGACAAAACGCGATGCCTTGGAGGCTGCTTCATCCAACAAGGAAAGAGAAAAAAAAGATGAAAAAAAAAAAACAAAACGGTTGAGTCACTCCGTACTGGGGGGAGGAGAGACGTTACACATCCCTTTGCCTTTTGCTTTTGTTAAAAGGAACCATTCGGAAATTACGACGTGAGCATGCGAGTGAGCAAAGAGAGTTACGCGGTCTCCATTTTACTTCCCTCTTTTAAAAAAATTAATTAAATAAATACAACACATGGCGGCCATGCTCGGTAGTAAAAAAATGGGGAGATGCAGGGAGGATTTGGCTCGGTTGAGTGGCCTGTGGTCCGTTTTTTTTTTTTTTTTTGGGCGTGTCAGGATGGACACCCGGGCCTTTAAGCCCACTAATGAATTGTTCATTGAAGGATTTGATTTATTTTGAATTACAAAGTGAAATAATACAAATTCATGTGGAAAAGAATTCTAATTGCAGCACCTGCAATTATATTTGGAGCATTTTATAACAATCATCGCTATTTCTTTCATGTCCTTACCTATCACACATGGGCAGAGACAGTGTGCCACCCCCCCCACCCCCTTTA
>NW_017805481.1:840367-920376 GCF_001891065.2 Hippocampus comes | reverse complement strand
CCCCCCCCAAATGCACACACGCGGGCCGCAGCCCTCCTCCAACGCCGCTGCTGCAGTGCCAAAGCGACTCAAAAAGCGTTGAGTCAGACAACCTTCCCGAGGCTCTTACACAATTCAAGGACAAGGACGAGCTGAGGCCACCGTGGCACTGAAAACGGTCTCAACGGCTATTTTGTTTCAAAAACACTCACATTACATCGCTTGATGATTTAAAAAGCCATGTCACTTCGAATTGAATTTATTTCCCCCCCCCCCACCACCCCCACCCAGTGAGGAGGCATGGATGAGACACGTAATTAGGTTATATAAGCGGTGAGTCGCTGCTCGTTATATTACTATACAATTATCAGACAAATGTAGCCATGATGGAGGCTAAAGGTTAACATTTTGCCGCTTCTACATTTCCCACTTTTTTTTAAAACAAACAATAACAAAAAAAAAAGCCATTGAATCAGTCAAAAATAAATATCGGATTTTTTTTTTTTTTTTGACTTGACTGTAAAGAGTCATTGTCCCGCAGGCCCCCCCCCCCCCTGCCTGGCCGCCGCGCACATGCACAAAGCGCCACTGTTGGCATTAATATTCATAGTGCCGCCGCGGCCTGTGCAAGAGGGAGAAGAGGAGGAACGGGTGGCTCTTTTGTTTGGGGCCGTCAATACGTTTATTCAGCAAAAAAAAAAAAAAAAAAAGACTCGCTCGCACGGTGAATGCCTGCAGAGCTCGCCGGGAGGGACGTGGGGGGGGGCACGTGGAGGCCTGGTGGGGTGGACGTTATGATTGACACGGAGGAGAAATGAGAAAAGGACTTTTACATATTTAATAAAAGGACAGAGCAGGAGATGAAGATGTCAAATGGCCACTCCCTTTTTTTTTTTTTTTTCAGCACGCTGGATAGCGCTCGGACTGATAGTATTTCAGTGAGCTGCCGTTTTTCTGAAAGCAGCGCTCGACTGCTGCCTTTTGTTTGGACTTTTGTTTCAAAATGGTCTCTCTCTTTTTAGAATAAAAATCTTGATGGCGGCTGACATGAGCTGTGACTCCTGTCGGCCTTTTTTCTTTTCTTTCTTTTTCTTTTACAGCTGCCACGATAATCCCTAAAAGTGAGGAGAGTGTGCCTAATGCCCTTTGTTTGGGATAATCCCGTAATCTGTGTTATTTAGACGGCTCATTTACACTTCAGTCGAGCATGAGTGTGAGTTGAGAAAAAAAAAAGACGGAAATTTGATAGAATAAGGTGGACCGATTCATTCATATAACAGGGAGGGGGCCGGTTATTATTGCAGGCTGCCATACGCCCCCTTTTCAATGTCAGACTTTCACTTGAAAGTCATTTGAAGGAATATTTTTTAAACTGTGGATCTGTACATCGACATAAAACATTTCATTCGACTAAAAGTACCGGAGTAGAAGCAAATTAAATGTTGAATGTATGTATATTTCTCGTAAACTATTTGGTCATACAAAGCCCTGAAAATGCAACCACTTTGTTTTTGTGTCACTTTGGCTATAGGTTAAAAAAAAAAAAAAATAGACTATTCCCGGTGCTCGCTACACGTTTTTCCTTCGCTTCACATCTCAGTTTCATTTAGTTTCGAGTGATTCTCACAGTGAGCATAACGTGTGATGACTTCCAGTGTACACCACGTAGCCCGCAGTGCCCGCGCTGCATTTGGAGCAGAAGTGAATTGGCAGGCCCGTTTACATGCGACTCAAAGGCAGAGAGGCAGAGACGAAAAACAAGCCCGCTTTTAGGCGTAGTCATACAGCGCTTGACTTTTTTTGTTTGTTATTATTATTATTATTTGTGTGTTTTGTTGTTTTATTTTTTTCTTCCCTTTTGGGTGATCTCCGAGTGTAGGCCGCCGCGTGTGAGCTTGGCAGCGAGCGAGGCAGGAGGAGGAGGAGGAGGAGGAGGAGGAGGACTCTTGTGTTTGCGTGCGAGTCTGGCTGGCTTTTGCGAGAGGAGGCTGGCCTCGTGTTTGCGTGCGAGTCTGGGAGCATGTGTAGGCGATGCTGATGCAGTCGATTAAATATTAAGGGAGAATCTCACTGAACCCCGAAATAGAAGGTGGAGGGGGAAGCGCAGCGGCGGTGGTGGTGGTAAGGGGGGGGGGCACCAGCGCTAGCATAACAAATTGAATTCATTAAATATCTTGAAAGGGGGTTTATAAGTGATCATTTTTAGGCTTTTTTTTAAGTTAGCAAATGGGATATGTTTTGAAAGCAGGGCCGAATCAAAAACAACTTCCGGGTACCAAAGGGAACATTTATACTCTTATTTGTGATTCTTCATGGAAGGAAAAGCCTGACACGAACAAACTCACCATCATCGGATTCCTCACAGATAAAAGAATTGCCCCCCAAAAGGCTTATTAAAGGAGTAAAGTATTCTCTGAGATCTTAATCTGCGGTGCCGGCTAATCTCTGAGGCCAGCTCCTCGCGTTCTTGTGAATTATATAATTTTTCACTCCCCGAATATGTTCTATCCCCACCCCACTTCGAATGCTTTTGTCATATTTGGGACACGCGCAGTTAGTCATATTCCTGCTAGTAGGCCGCGTCACGTCACATAAAACCACAAAAGGGGGCTTGGATTGAAGCAAACACAAGCGCGATTCTCATCAAGGCGGTTTAGAATTAATCGAAGCACAATAACGACGCCGAGTGGGCATCCGCATCCCGACGTGACAGACTTGCCGCAGAGTATTTTTATCTTTGGGACGACGACGCTGCTGTCCCAACGTAGCGATTTCGTCGTCATCTTTGATTGGTCTTGCCATGTCTGTGCTTGCAGTGTTAACACCAGCATACACAAAGGAGCAAAGGTCCGTTCTTATCCGTAATAGACGCGGACGCAAGCTTGGAGTAAGAAAAAGCCACGCAAGGCAGGCATTAGACACAATGCAGTCCTTGATGGGCGGTTGCCCGGGCAACCGGAGCGGAGGTGAGGCTGGGAGGAAGGCTGCAGGTTGCGGCGATGGGGGGGGGCAGGTGAGATGAAGCTATTCATAGATGCTGAAGGAGATGTGAGAACATAGCACACGTTTACTGTACCTGCATGTGCTTAAGAAGACAACTCTGACATTTCATCATGCACACTATTCAATTCTGATCCGATAAAAATCGCCTTCAAAGTCAATCTTTTCATTTTAAAAACTCAATAATCCAACAGGAATTCCAATAAAAACTGGACAACGTGTGCAACCACGGTCATGTTCATGCCAGAAGTCGACTGAAACCATGTCAAAAACGAGTTCATGTTAAATAAACGGTTGAGACGCTGATTGCTAGAATTTGGGTTGATGTTTTCGGGTTGCAATTTGAGGTCGCCTCGCGCCAAGAGAATTCTCTCCGGTTTTTATATTTATACAGACAACAAGCGCGCACCACAGGAAATGTGGCGGCGCTGTCTTTGCAGCGGGCTTTTTGCGCTGGGAAACGACGAGACAAAGACACGGCGAGGGAGCGAGCAAGGGAGGGGAGGCGTTAAAAAAAAAAAATAACAGGAAAAAAAACCTACAAAAAGTGGAGCAGGAAGTTTCGTTTCTGACCGCACAGCTGTTACTTGAGAATCCCCCGTGGAACAAATGAAGCAACACAACGCGGCGAGACACGCAGACACACAAACGCGGCGCCACCACGCTTCCTCCCGCTGCACGCACAGGTGCAAAATATTGCCATTATTTGTTCCGAATCTTGCTTGTCTGCCACCCTGCGTATCGTTTCGCCACCGTGCATCCCTGTGTTGTGATGTAATGGCGTTTGACGTGAGCAGGGGGGGGAGGGGCGGAGAAAGGGAAAAAAAGGGACTGTGACATCTGCAGGACCAGAGGCAGGGAGCAGGAAGAGAAGAAGGGGGAGGGAAAAGGGAGGGGGGGGCTGTATATTAAATCAGCCTGAGCATCCATCTCCAATTTAGCAAGGCTGATTCCTGACCTTTTCCCCGAGACAAAGAGGGAAGGCACTCTTTATGCGCGCGCGCTTATCTGGACGGTTACCATCGGCGTTTGCAGACGCCAAAATGTCAGCCGATCTGACGCGGCGGTCTCCCTCAGCAGATAATCAGCACCATGGAAACCCAGGTGTCCAACGGTCCGAGCGGAACCAGTCTGCCCAACGGCCCAGTCATCAGCACCAACGGCGCCACGGACGACAGCAAAACCAACCTGATTGTCAACTACCTGCCGCAGAACATGACCCAAGAAGAGTTCAAGAGTTTGTTCGGGAGCATCGGGGAGATCGAGTCCTGCAAGCTGGTCCGAGACAAGATAACGGGTAGGTGTTGTTTCGTCAGGCGCCGGATTATTTCAAGACGTTTGGAATGGATAAAAAGAAAAAAAAAAAAAAAAAAAAACGCTTTTCCTCAGGTCAAAGTTTGGGCTACGGCTTTGTCAACTACGTGGATCCGAACGACGCAGACAAGGCCATCAACACACTCAATGGTCTCAAGCTACAGACTAAAACAATCAAGGTGAGAGGAGTTCGAGAAACGGGCGTGTGTTAAAAACCAAAATCAATGCCAGGCAAAAAAAAAAAAAAAAAGAGGAAGTGCAGATTTTCATCTTGAGGGAGGTGATGACAGACATGGCAGCAGGGAGGGAGGAGGGAGGGAGGGAGGAGGCAGAAGGCAGCGGCGAGGAGAACAAAGGGAAGTGGGAGAAAAGGGGTGAAAAGCGACAGAGCCGGAGGAGGAGGTCAGAAAGCACGTCGAGGTTATTGTGATGGAAATGTAATTAGGAAGCCGTGCTGCGGCGCGCGAGGGGTCGGGCCAGGTTACCCCCATCTGCCTCCAATCGGGGCTAATTAGGGATCCGTTTTTTTTTTTTTTTTGTCCCTAAATCAGATGACAGGGGGTGCAGGGGGGGGTAAGGCAGCACGTTATTAATCGCCGCCATCCTGTCGTCCAACCCCTCCGAGTTGAGTTCAAAGATGATTGGGGCAAAGTGCAGCACTATAAGAAATCAAATCTCCTGCCGAGCAGAGCAGGTGATTGTCCAACAGCTGCCCACGAATGACGTACCGCCGGTAATTCGGATTGATGACCGCAGCTGCAAGGAAAAAGTCAACCAAGTACGGAACAAGGCGATCGCATCGGTTTCGTGTCTCAAGATGACACTTTGCTTTTGACAATTTGGGTCCCTTGATTAGGCGATGACTCTTTGGGCTGTCGTTTCTTCACTTTCCTTGTTCCGGTTTGACATCAGGCGTGACTGCCGATGGGGGGGGGGGGTCGTTGTAATATGGGCAAGGGGTAGGGGGTAGAGCTGACAGGATTAGAGGCCATATGGGCCTCAGGCACCATCTGTACTGTGGGAGAGGCCGGGAGAGGGTTAATTATAGGGCAGCCTCTGCTCCCCGAATGTAACGCCCCCCCCCCCCAATCCCGCCCCGCCCGGCTCCTCCAGAGCACCCTAATCACCGCGCCGCACAACCCTCACTTGCTTACACAGTGCACACAATAGACATTCGGTGTTTGGCGAACACCTGTATTCGTCGCTAAAGATATCAGGCGAGCGTGTTTGATTTGGAAAACTAGACTAGAAACATTTTAGCTCATCCTATGAGGTTTGGGCCGAATGAGCCTGAACCTTGTGGTAAAGTGTTGTTAGCGAGGATCCTGATTCCTGCGAGTCTTGTGATGCATTGACCCTGTTTGCCAGTAGGGCTTGTTCACCCGGGAGAATTGAGACAAAGGAAAAGAGGCAGGGCCCGCCTGGGGAAGGCGGCTCAGCCTATCTCAAACAACACGCACTCTGTCTCAAACGCGAGACTCACAACAAGCGCCACGACGTGCTGAGCTGGGCTATCTCTCAGTCGTGCTTGCAAACAAGAACATATTGTATTATTATTATTATTTTTTTTTTTTTCCACAATCAGACTGTTCTCTGAAACATGATGAAAGCGAACCGGCAGAAGGGATGGAAAGTGTCGGGGATAGAACGACAGATGCGGCAACGACGTAACTGAGTCACAAAACGCTTAAGGCTTATTAGCGTGCTGGTTTGAAGTCTTAAAGCAATTGACTCGTGGGGGCTTGTTCTGGACGAGAGGCACCCGACTGATTCAATTGGCTGCGATGGTCCCGGTGCGTCATTGTCAAAGGGACGTTGATGTAGGACTTGGATTCCGAAATAATACAGCGGGGTACCTCAACTTTTGAACGTCTCTTTATACGAAATTTGAACATTTACGAAAAGCATCAAACGGGAAAACATTGCCTCTTGTTACGAACGAAATTTCAAGATACGAAAGGTAAAAATACAGTATGGGTTGGTACTCGCAATTCCGAGTTTCCTGAACGCAACATACTTATAGTTGCTCTGCCATTGGTTATTCCCAAGCATCTTCCTGGCATCCCATTGGCTAAGAGGGACCTCGACCGTACGTGTCTGTGTGTGTAGACAGATAGAAATGTGCTTATGCAGCGCTCTCATCATTCACCTCTCGGGCCATGAGGCGTTCCAAACATTTTACGTAAATGTGAATCACCCAGAAAACGTGTTCACCAGTCAGGTGATCGCTCGCTATGCTGATGTTTGCCTTGCACATTTTTGACGGATTGTTAAAAGCCGATAAAAGCGAACGTCCTCGGATCAGTTCTTGACAAAATGCCAGGCAAAAACCACGTCTGAGAGAGAACATGAACTAAAGAGAAAAAACTGTATTCTTTATTCATTATTTTTTTACATTATGCACAATACTCATTTTATTGTGCAATAATCTCATTCTAACATGTATTTGTTCCATATTTTGATGCATTTTCATGCTTCATAAAACATTTATGTCTGAATTTTGGGGGGCTTGGAACGGATTAGGGAATTTACATGGAAAACGCGTCTCTACCGACAAAATTTTCTCAGTAAGAAATTTCTTCCAGAACCAATTAATTTCGTAAGTAGAGCTACCACTGCACCTTTCTACTTCCTGATTTGTTGATGTTTGTGTGATCTGTAGGTATCGTACGCACGGCCAAGCTCCGCTTCTATCCGCGACGCAAACCTTTACGTCAGCGGACTGCCCAAGACCATGAGCCAGAAGGACATGGAACAGCTCTTCTCCCAATACGGTCGCATCATCACATCTCGCATTTTAGTGGACCAAGTCACAGGTATAGCCTTATTTCACATTAGCACGAATCAACTCTGGCCATTGTCGAAGGGTTATTCCCACAGGCCCCCCGTCGCGGATGCCAAGGTAGTGACATTGGCGTGTTTTCTTATTCGGAGCAGGCATATCACGAGGAGTTGGTTTCATCCGGTTCGACAAACGAAACGAAGCGGAGGAGGCCATCAAGGGTCTGAACGGACAGAAGCCTCTGGGCGCTGCCGAGCCCATCACTGTCAAGTTTGCCAACAACCCCAGCCAGAAGACGGGCCAGGCCTTGCTGACTCAGCTGTATCAGACCGCCGCCCGACGCTACACGGGGCCCCTGCACCACCAGACGCAGCGATTCAGGTACTGGAAATTGAACGACCTCACGGGACCGTCGCTAACCAATCGAGAAAAAGATGTTTTTCCAGTCCAGGTTGCACGTCATTTGTCTGTGTCACAGTGCTAGTTTGCTTAAAGGGGAACTTAATTAAATGAATGCATTACAAGGTTGTCCCTGAAACATCTAGCGGGCCTAGGAACAGGTTTAATGAACCCATTTGCGGCTCTACGCGGGGCCTAAGATGTCTGGCCTTTGATTTCGGTCCTTTCATGGTGAGCTAGACAATGCGACATTGGTAGAGTACCTCTTTGAAGCAAAGTCAACCCATTATATAATAGCAGTGTGAGGAGTGTCAAAATGTCGTACTTTGAACTCTCAAACGGAATATCATGAATGACTCAAGAGTCTTTTGAGTTTCAGAAAATGACCAGCCCTCAACGACACTTTCTAATCTGGCCGTGTTCAGGTTCTATCAGGTGGCGCAACCCAATAGCATTTGTAGGTCAGACCGTGTCCTCAAAACAGACACACAATTCGCAATTTTCCTTACATTAAAGGAATTGTGTGGTCAAAAAAAAATCAATACAAAATTCAAGTGTGCATATCCTTAAAACGCTATCTTTTTCTCTGACTTTCTTTTAAACTGCAGCGTGATCCCTTCTCTCGGAAAGGGACCAGATCCAAATATCAGCTCAAAACCAATGTAAGAGACCAGATTTTTACCATAAAAACACCACTTTCCTAATCACTGCCATACATCCTGACCCTTCAGATCTTGCTAATGAGTCACTGGGATTGCAATTTACTACTTTCACCACAGAATATTCTTCAGATTTAGAATCAGTTTTAAAGGGAGTCTATGAGGTGGTCCAAGATTGGCTCTCTCTTTTTAACAGTATATGTCATTTTTTTTTTTTTGTTCCCAATCAATTGATGTTAAATGAGCAGGGATACAAGGTATGCTTTAAATGTCTGTAATGCAATTCCACAAAACTGTCAGAGCCCAACGAATGTGGGAGGATGGTTTGGCACGACATTGAAATGAAGGATGCCCTCTGGAGGCCAGCTGGCATCTAGACTGAAAGGCCAGCCCTGCCTTGTAGAGTTCCGAACTAACTTCTCCATCCCTTCACTCTCCCTCTTGCGTTGCAGACTCGACAATTTACTAAACGCCAGCTACGGAGTCAAGAGGTAAATGCCAAAAAAAAGGTGTACTTTCAAAAGCATCCATGCTAAAATAAAATTTCAAACAAAGTGCCCGGAATACCATCTGCTGACTTGGAAATTAGACAACAGCTTCACCTAGCCCCATCGCAGCAGGGTATTCTGGCATGGCTTTGTTTAGCCTTCTTTTTGTTTGGTTTTATTCGATCAATTCAAATAATTTCACGTCTTTTTTTTTTTTAATTTGATTATTCTTACCAACTAACATTGTCCTTTCAGTTGCTTCAATGTCCCCTTTTTTTCCCCACCAGCATGGACATACCAGATTGCGTTTTTGCGTCTGTTTGCTCCAGTTTTTGTATGATTTGACTCTTACTTTGCTTTTCATCCCTCTCTAGGTTTCTGTGTTTCGTTCCGACACTGTGGTTTCAGTTGAACATTGTGAATTCATGTCTGTTCGATTCTTGCAGAAGGCTTTTAGGCCACCAGAGACAATAAGCAGAACGTGTGGGTGTCACACACTTGTCATTTTGTTACAAAAGCAGGCAGTTTGGAGACACCGAGGTGCATAGCCACTACTGGATAAGATGGGGACGGGGGTCCCGTGACTCCTTAGCCATCGACAAAACTTAAAAAGACACATGGCCATCAGAGATAGCGTAGAGAAGCGATTGTTGTGTGGAACTTCAGAATGACACCCATGGTAGTTCTCCCACTCTCTTCCCCAGATTCTCCCCGATCACCATCGACAGCATGACCAGCCTCGCCGGCGTCAACCTCACCGGTCCCACCGGAGCCGGCTGGTGCATCTTTGTGTACAACCTGTCGCCCGAGGCGGACGAGAGCGTCCTGTGGCAGCTCTTTGGGCCCTTCGGCGCCGTCACCAACGTCAAGGTCATCCGTGACTTTACGACCAACAAATGTAAGGGCTTCGGTTTTGTCACCATGACCAACTACGACGAGGCGGCCATGGCGATCGCCAGCCTCAACGGCTATCGCCTGGGCGACCGGGTGCTGCAGGTTTCTTTCAAGACCAGCAAGCAGCACAAGGCCTGAGAGAGGGGCCATAGGCGCCAGCACCTTTGACCTGCACGGGGGGGCGGGGCTACCTGAGCTCCTCCCCACCCCCGTGCCATCACTTTATCTATGGGCCTGGACTGAGTCTCTCTCTGACGCTTTCGCACACACATTCACAATATATAATCGCAAAAGACACAGACACGCGCAAACACAGATCCCGAAACACATGACCGAACCTATTCATAGGCAAGCATCCGCAAGTCAGAGTTTCAAACGAACCCACGAGTGGAGTTTTTCTGTTCTCTTTCCACAACATGCTAGACCTTTCCCTATCTTTGCCTGGATTGAATTAGAAAGGGTACGTAGCTGGTTTGCTGAGTAAGGGGTTGTTAAGAGCTATCTATTTAGGAGACAGGCTAATGAATGTGACAAAGAATGTGTGCTGTGTGCTTTGATTGAATTCAGGCAAATGATGGCAACTGATGAACAAAAGAAAAAATAGCGAACAATTGTTTTTTTTTTTTGTTTTTTTTTTTTTTTAAAAGTATGTGCAATTTACCCAAACTTTTACCCCTATAATCTCTGCTAGTATCATGCAGGAGAGGATGGCATTTTTATCTTTTCTTTGGTTTTTTTTTTTGTTTGTTTTTTTTTTTTTTTTTTTACACTTGGGCATTTTGAATCAGTGACTTTTTTTAAGATCAAAGAAAATGAAATGAAGACACAGTGTTGTTCTCTTATACGTCTATCAAAAAAAAATATAACTATATATTCAATATACAGGTATAAGGTGGTGGTAATAATAGCCGTATATGTAAGCATTTTCTAAAAACCTTGACAACTGTTTTCCTGACCTGCTTTAGGCGGCGCCGAGCATCAAGGCAGATCCTCTAACACCGTGTGAGCTTGGTCGCTCGGACCCGATGCCGATTTAAGTAAACTCGTGAATCTGGGAACCGGAATAAAATAGATAAATAAATAAATAGCCAGTCTGCTCCCTTCTCACAGCGTCACTCCAAACAATATAGTACACCTAAGACGAATCCACTGGAGCAAAAACGATCCCAAAGCCGAGTGGCGCAGGGGGTACATTAGGGATTGATTGTCAGCGCGACAGAAAATGACGTTTTGCTTTTTTTTTTTAGCTGCATCTGTGCAAAATGCGGCATGAGATGCCTCAGGTGACCAGGCTTTTGGGGGAAAAAAAAAAAAAAACGGAACCTCAACCACATATACCTGACCACAGTGGTTCTGGCTGGCACGCTACCGTACACGAGGCAGCCCACGTTGGTCACGGCTGATAAAGTAATAATACATCCATGTCAGACAAGATTGGCTGACCAACGCACTTGGCAGGTCTGCGGAGAGATAACACACTTGCAAAAGCTAAAAAGGTATTCTTCTTCATTCTCGTCCTCAGACAGGAACCTCCAAAATCACGTTTAGTCGATCGACTCAAGTTAAAACAAGCAACTGAGAAGCGCGGCTCCAAATTCAAGGACCAAACATTGACAAGGCTGTCCCTCGACGTGAAAAAAAATGACTCGGTCCCAGAAGCGTTGACCGACGCTTCTCGGTTTGATTCGTTTCAAACAACTCGGTAGCTTCTGAAAAGTCGCTGAAATCCCGCCCTCGCCCGACAACTGAGCAACATCAAGATGACAAATTCAGTGTCGTAATGCGTCTCGAAATGTCTCCAACCCAGCGCCTTGGAATTTATTTTTTTTTCCTTGATGGAACATGAAGGCCCGCTCGTCTTATCTGAAGTGTCTAGCGAAGAGCAGTCGTGAGCTCTACCGTGGCGAAGGGCCAACGTCTTTCGCTATCTGCGCGGGATCATAGATTTAAAATAGGGGTCAACTCTATTCAAGACTTGTTTGCTTTTTTGCTTTTCTAAATGACGCTGTGTTAGCCAAAGAGGGCGATCTCTTTGAAAGGATTACATTAAAGATAAATCTATTTTTATACATACAAAGGAACAAGACCTTGTGCTGAATTTTTACAGATTCTTAAGCTTGGGGTAAAAGAGAAAAAAAAAAATTGGGACATTGCATGGCTTTATTTTAAACCCTCTGATGTTTGCAGGCGTGAGAGGGGGGGGGGGAAACAAGCAATGCGGTGAAAAGGGTGGGAGTCTCGGGAAGGGGGCAAAGGAACACTATCGCACACACCAACTTAAAACCACTCGACCGTGGCTAATGTTTTGGAGACAAACTTGACAGTTAAGAAGAAAAACAGAACTGAAGTTGACATCAAAAACTAGGTCAAGCCGAACCGTTAGGGGGGATACTTTCGAGTGCCTCAGACACTCTTGTGCTGAACTCGTCGTGTACAGTGTTGCTTTATGTTGGTTCTTTGGCTTGTGAATCCCAGATGAAGAAGAAAAAAAAAAAAAAAACACCAAAAAAAATGTGCGGTGAGAGCATCTCATTGCCCGGCTGACAAAACAAATCGCTGCTTGTAACGCCCCCTCCAAAAAAAAAAAAAAAAAAGGATATGCGCAGATTTAAAATGACAATGCGGCCTCGTGTTGACCACTGATCGCAATTCCTTAGATAGAGTTGAATTTTTTTTTTTTTTTTTTGCCAAAGAGTTTGGTCTGCCAGTCAGTAATACTTAACTCATTCACTCCCAAAGACGTTTTTAACCGTCTTTTCAGACTTGGTCCAGAATTGGCTGGTACTGAATGAGTTTTAAACACAACACGCCCCCTCCCCGCCTCGATTAATTGCTGTACAAATCTGTTATTTGTGGCGTCTTCAAGGACCCTTTCCACAATTTGCGTTCTTTCTTTTGAACATCGACCGCTGCGCATATCATTTGTGGCTCCTCAAACCCACCAAGCAAATCCCATTTGCACACATTTCACGCAGACACCGACTGCTAAAAAGGCATCTCAGAAACAAGCAATCAATCTTATCACCTCTCACTAAAGGGGTGCATTGGATACAGTAGACCCCCCCCCACCCCCATGACATTTCCGTCGCCTGCTTCGTCTCACGATCCATTCGATCCCTAAAATCACTGCTTCAAATACCGTATTGGCCCGAATATAAGACGGCCCTGATTATAAGACGACCCCCTCTTTTTCAAGACTCAAGTTTGAAAAAAAGACTTTTTGAACACCAAATTAATTTTCATACAGAAAATAATTACAGTACTACAGTGCTACCGCTATTTTTATTTTTATTCTTCGTGGCAGGGGTTCACTTTGGCCTGGGGAGTCAAGTTCAACATTCGCTTCAATGATATCTGGCGCCATCTAGCGTCGCGAATGGGTATAATGTCTAGACCCCGAATATAAGACGACCCCCACTTTTTCAGTCTTACTTCAATGCAAAAAACACCGTCTTATATTCAGGCCAATACGGTACTTAATCAAGCATCTGTCGATCTCACTGCTGTTGCTTAACAGGACTAATTTGGCTAGTTTTTGGTCAGGCATTAGCGCCCCAATACCGACTAAGTTCGCTTTTTAGGAAAGCTGACATCGGAGTCGTCTAATATATTGCCGTCAAAGACCGGAATGAATCTCCATACTCAAAGCCCACCTTCACTCAAAGAGAGCCGAGGAACAGGAAACAGTACCGCACACAAACACACACAGCTCGAGCGACAACAATAATCATGTTAGAAGAAAAAAAAAAAAAAGACAAAAAAACTTTCCTATGGAACAGTAAGTGCAATGTGCTTTGTTTTTATATTGACTGAGAACAAATGATATATATTTTTTAAAAAAGAAATTAAACGTTACACTGAAAAGGTTTGCGGAATAGCGAAAGGAACAAACAAACAAAACCCAGATCGGACGAGCGACGGCGCAAAGACGAGCCGGCTCGTTAAGGAGAACTCAAAACGAGAGAGCTCTGATCTGGAAATTTCCATAACGACCTCCTCAGCCCCGCCCCGTAATTTGTGCTCTGACCATACAAGCTCAAAGACTCCGACTGAACGGAGCAATCGTCAGTGACCTTGAAAGGAATACTGTCCAATAGCTCATCAGTTGTTTATTTTGTTTTTTTTCGCCCATGTCGACTGAATATCTTTTTTTTTTCCTCTTGTAATTTATTGATTTCAATTGCATATCAGGACTCACTTGTTAAATGAGTGTATTTGTGTTGTTGATGTTGCCATAGAGAACACACATATGGGTCGATTATGTTTGGTTGCATTGATTGGATACGGTTTGTTCTTTTTTTTTTTTTTAATTTTATTTTTTTCCTCCATTATCGGATTAGTTGCAGTTTTTTAAAGTGTATGCCGATTTTAGACTTAGATTCTTTTCGTTCCAATCAAACTGTGTTCGATTGTGTTTGTAAAAGTCTGTGGTAGCTTTTGTTGCAACATAAAAATAATTTAAACAGAAAAAAAATGTCAAAATAGCGCCGACAAACTTGTATTATTTGGGCGACTTTAAGCTTGTAGTTTTAACTTATTGTTAACTTAAAAACTATTTATTATGATTATTATTATTATTATTGCCTCGTATGAAGTATGTTTTGTGTATATTTATGGTTTATTTTGTTACATTTGCAAGGTTAAAAGATTTTTAAGTTCTTTTGCCAAAATTGTGGTTACACCATTTCGGGGTTTTTTTTCCGGGGAGAAAAAAAAAAATTTAAAAACAAAAACAAGGGGGACAACTAGAAAAACAGCTTTAGAAGTTCGATTTGGAAAACGTTCTCCATAGTCAAAGAATGCACTGCTATATTTAACTAATTGAACTGTATAAACATACATGCTGTGTGCTAGATGTTATGCCTTTACTGCCTGTGTTCTGTTTGTCTTGTTCAATGAGAAAAAAAAAATCTTTTAATTATTTAACCTAATCACAGTCTTGTTTTTTTTGTTTGTTTTGCTTTGTTTTTTCAACCGCTCAGTCTGAGACATGGGGCAGCCCCACCGCCAGCCCTCTCGTTTCTTTTGAGGCATCGATCCAGAAGGAGGCGGGGTTGTCCCTCACAAGATGATTTCCTGTCCGCGCTTGTCTAAAAAAGGGACATTAGGGAGCGTTTTTTTTTTTTTTAAAACGAGCGCCTACACTCTTTTGTGCAAGGAGAATGTTTGCTTGGCGCCCATAAAATGAGCAGGGATTCTGGGTCGAGAGCTTGTTTATCGATGAATGACAAGCGGGCAGGGAAAGTCTTGTTTGAAAGGGGCGAGCGGTTCTTCTGTTTCTCAACCAACTGTGTTTTGTGTCTATTTATTTAGAAGAGGGGACTCAGTATATTATTAGTGATGTTTTTCTTACATTTTTCCTGGAAATGGTAGAACAAACTCAAAAAAACAAACAAAAAAAAGGTGAAAACGATCAAAAGTAGTGGAATACAAACACTCATACATACTTCCAGACATGACCAAATGAGCAATGAGAAACGAACAAGAAAAAAAAAAAAAATACAAGTAAAACCTTTCAGTTTAGTCTAGAATATTTACTACTGGGATTTCAGCTGAAGACGCTTGAAGACTTTTTCATGGAGTTGTTTAATTATTTGTACTTTACATGCCAGAAAAAAAAAAAAAAAAAGAAATAAAACTTACAAATATGAGTGGGCCCCATTTTGTTGACTGAACAAAGAATATCGCGTTTGTCGTTTCCTCGATGACAAAGATTCACCGGTGGTAAGAACGTGCAAACTCTGGATGATGTATAAAGTTGAACCTTGGTCACTTTGAAAACAACAATAAAACACAAACTAAAGTGGGAGTGTGTCAGTTCCAGATATGAGTGATGATCCCCATTTCATGACTAAATCATAACTCCATATGGGAGAAGAAAAAAAAAATTGGCCAAAAAAATGGGGTATGTCAAAGATACAAATATTTTGTTGACTGACCAAATACACCAAACTGTCATTTATGCCTTAACTATGGTTCAATTATGAATGAAAGTTTTTCTGAAATAGAAAGTTGAGCCTCAATTAGCAAACAAACTGACTTAGCATACATGCCAACTCCTTTTCGCAGAATTTATTTACGTTGCCGCATTTCTCTCAAATGACCACAAACGCATGTAAAAAGCTCACACGTATTTATTGAACACAGTGAAATCGTCGCGCGGCGGCTCCTTCGCCACTTCCTGTTGCCGTGGCGACGTGGTCCCTTGGTGAACACTGCAAGAGGAGCACAAACACGTTCACGTTGGCACTCCTTGTTGTCGGAATCAAACTGCTTCGCTGGGTGTCAAATCCCCGTCGGGGTTTCAATTTCCGAGGACTAAGCGCTCACCGGCAACCGGGACACTTTGCGTGCTTTTCTCAGCATTGACAGCGGGCTATTGTATTAGATCGAGAATTATGACGACAACAGCGCCACCATAAGCAAGGCAAAAACATTCAAGGACGAGACTCAAGAAACATTTTTTTTTTTCCTTTTAACAATGAATGACACCGACTGGCATGTTGTGAGATTTCAGTAGGATTTAGTACAAAACACCACATGATTAATGGAAAGATGAAAATGGAAAATTAGCGCTCACAGGACCAAACGACATCCGTGAAAAGGGTGCCCGAGTGCGGCATGCAGTGGCGCGAATCCCGTTATGAACAAGTATTACAACTATCAATTGTGCATTTGGACACTAAATTCTTGTGGCGTGGCACAAGCTACTATGGCGTTACAGCAACAAAGTCACGAGCGTGCATGCGGTCATTGATTATAGTTAACAAAGACAACTTTGGCTCCAGACGACTGCAGTGCGGCATTTCAACGCTGCCAAATGCTTCCGTGACATTGAATTCATTTTTGTCCCATTATTGACGTCGTGAACTCTTAGAAAGATGCCATTACCTTGCCTCTGCTGCGGTCCTGCTTGTTCTTCAAACACAGAAAGGAGAAAGCCAAAACGGCGCACGAACCCGTTCCCTCGCCATCAAATGCCGAGACGCGCGATACGCTCGCGTAAGCGTGTCGACTGCAGCTGCGTTTCATTTTAATTCGGTTGAGCTTCGTGCTTAACTCATTCACTCCCAAAGACGTTTTGAAACGTCTTTTCAGACTTGGTCCAGAATTGGCTGGTACCGAATGAGTTAAGAAGTTGACAGGACTGGTTTCAAGTAAGAGCGATAAAACGTGCAAAGCCAAAGACTGCAGCACATGCATTCTTGCATGGGATGACTTTGCGATTAAAATATTACTCACAGGTTGGGTCGGTTTTAAAGTTCTGTATGCAGCATGGGGTCCAGGGTCCTGGGGTCCTGGCAGAGGGCGGGAGTGGTGAACTCCATTAAGTACTCGCAGCGACTGGGCTCTGTCGTGGACGTGACGACAGTCTCCTTCCCGCATTTTAGCTTGACCTGCCAGACAAACCCCAAAATTGATATCAAATTCTGTTGTATTGTTTCTCGCCCCTTGCCCCGCCCACTTCTGCTAAAGCGCTCAAAGACTAACCGTGGTGGCTCTGTTGGGACCTTGCCAGCATCCCAATCCATTCTCGTACTTCATCACGGTGTAGACGTTCCCCTCGGGACCGTCCCAATGACCCCAGGTCCTTAGAACAAAAACAGTCAGACGTTGCCAAGACAAGCCAAGCGTTTAACGCAGGCCTTTTTTGCATTACCCTAAACTGGTTTCTGAGCCGCCCATCTTGGGTTTCTGGGTTACTTGTTTGAATGGGCACAGCCTGTAGATGTATCTGGAAAAAAAAACAAAAAAAACACATTTTAGTGCCAAACAACACCAAACCCCGCCCCCCCCCCCAAAAAAAACATGCTGGCACATACTCGCTTGTAGGTAGGTCATAGCACTGATTGTAGAGGTAGGCAAACTCAGCACTGGGTCCAAAGTCTGAGGATGTTTCCTTTTCAAGGCTCCTGTAGAAAAACATGCATAGTAAGATGGAGCGCGGCTGAATCAGGGTGGATTCATACCACAGACTTCAAGTGGCATCGTTCAGATGGTTTTGCTGTTAATTGGAAAAATTGGGATGTGGCATGGCAGCGTAAATAGAAGAGGAAAAAAAAACACACCAGCTTTTACGTGCAGTTAGGGGATCAGTACATGAGGGTTATCTCATGTTTTCAACGTAAACAAAGACGGATTGGAAATATGTCAACAGTAGATGGAACGCGACTCAAAATTGAACAAATAAATCTGAAACAGGCACTGAATTGGAATGGAGCACTTGGACCTGCAGTTGTAAATCCAGCCGGACACGTCGCAAAAGGCACATTAGCATTCCTGGAAAAGACGCCGCCCGCCCGGCCGTCCGTCGTATTCCGAGTATAGTACTTACTTCAACTGATCATCCAGTTCCCGGAGGGCTCGCTCGGTCTCATCAAACTGCTCTCTCGCCTTCTGGGCAGCTAGCACAGCAAACATGCTATATTCAATTACGAGGGCTAGGCCTTTATGGGGGAACTGAATGCACACAACATTAAGTACGCCTACGCCATCTAATGAGATCAGATAGTTTGCCCGTGGCCGCTTACTGCACCGTTTCATACGAAAAGGCATTTCCATGCTGGGTCATTCAAAGCAAAGTCATAAAACATTACGGAGAGTACACGCCATGTTCCTAACATCACACAAGGTGTAATTTGTGCATTTATATGAGGTCTAATGGGTCAAATTAACTGACATTTTATACCTTCCCAGTTTTATACGGATCAAATTTCCTCTGGTGGGATAACCCCCAAAAAAAGCCAGCAAAAAATACTTTAGATCAGTGGTGTCGAACATACGGCCCGCGGGCCGGAACCGGTCCCCAAGGAAGTTCAATCTGGCCCACAAAATAATTTAAAAGTAACAAAATGCATTGAAGACCCAAAATGAATATTTTTAATAAAATGCAATTCATGGATTGTCCGCTAGGGGAAACCCGTTTTGATCCGTGTAGAAGACAACATTGTTTCGATCAGAGAAGAAAACAGCAGTCTCAATCTGTCACTGAGACAGACCCAACACAGCAGATGGTATCAATGCACCAATGCTTCTTTATACCAAAACAAAGGAAAGACATGATATTTTGGTTATTTATAGCAGAGTATGGTATAATGCTCTGTGGTACTGTATGTGTTTGGTAAAAGTCTACAACACACACGACGATCAATACGTAAGATATATTCAGGTATGCAACGAGTCATACTTACCATCAATGAGGTTCTGCGTTTCTTCGTCGTAGGGCGGCATCGTCCCTTCGTCCTCGTCATCCTTCTTTGCTTGTACCGCAGGAGGTCTCTGTGTGAATAGCGTGCACACACACACACGAAGTGAGTCAGGGGAATCAACTTTACTCAGGTCGTGCAGCACAAGCTCCAGACGTTTACGTTGTAGTCGGCGTCATCCGGATCGTCGTCATCTTCCTCCTCCTCATCGTCCTCCTCCTCCTGATCATCATCATTGTCGTCATCTTCTTCTGGGATTTCGCCCTCAGAGTAATGCTCAGAGTCATTGTCGGGGAGCGGTTCCCTCGTCTCCCCGTGCGGCGTCTCCACTTGGGACTGCTGCCAAGAAAGGTCCACGTTACCAGACAGGAGCCTCGTACCGAGAAAGCGCGCCATTGGTGGGGGTGTCATTGCCTTACCTCGGAGATGTATTTGTCTTTTATGTCCTTCCAGACAGCCTCGAACGCCACCGTGTCGACTTTGTCCACGCCTCCCAAAAGGCCCTGTGCACAATTTTAAAGACAAACATGACATTAACTGTCAGTATGTAGTTACTGCCTTTTGGGGAAGGGTGGTGGGGGGGGGCTTTCTTTCATCCATTTTTTTTTTTTACTCCACTCATCCTCACTATATCATCATAAACACAAAGGAGGCTGGTGTATATTAGCTCGGGTTTATTTTGCCCATATTGTTGGTGGATTTAACAGATTTAAATACTGAACATGTTGTACCATGAAATAGCTTTTCGGTGTCAGCTTATTATATGCAATACATCTACGTTCACACTGCATATCGGAGTTTTTCATGTGGTGTGAACACTGCTATTTCATGCACTGCACAAGCGGCCAATCAGGAAGCTCACTGAAGCCAAAACGAATCGAGGAGCCATTGCTTATGTTAAGTGTGTATCATGTCGCGCAAGTCACTCACCACAATAAATACGACAAGGACTAGTTTCAACTGCAACTTAGTGACCAGAAAAGGCGAATGAGGCAAACTGTACCACTACTCTTTTCTTCTTTTGCCTTTGGATGCCCTGTGGCACAATACTGCCACTCTCAGGCCAGTCTTGGTACAACAACAGGTAGTTTTGTGAACGTGGTGTGCTGGCCACCACACGATGGAAGAGCAGTCAGAACAGAACAAACACACTTGCCCATTTCTATTATTCAAATGATAAAAACCATTGCGTGTGTGTGTGTGTGTGTGTGTGGTGCTCAAACTTTCTTTTTTTGTTACCTGAGCCTCCGTTTCAGTGAAAGAACCATCGGAATCTGTGTCAAGCTCACTGTGGGACTGGAGCTCAGTCAAGGAGACGCTGAAATTAACATCAATTTGATGAGTGAATCAAACCATTAAAGTATAATCTTACAAAACAAAGTCATCTAAAATATAGGCGGGAAATAGGGTCAGGAGTCCACAAATATTACATATGCGGTCACGATAAATTATTTTTGGCGTCATTACGGTTTGTGTGTTGATACTTACAAGCCATCGCCGTCATCATCCAGTTCAAGAAACACCTCAGCCATTCGAGCGTTGTCCTTCTCTGCGCGTATTGCAGCCTTCTCATCTGCAACAAACAATGACATGAAATATGAATAAATAATGACCCGATTCATGCGAAGCTGCCACATGCGACACAGATGGGGCTTACTTTCCCAAGCCTTGAGATGGCGCTCTTTAGCTTCTTTCTCGGGCTCCTCTGCCGCTTCCTTCACCGTTCGCAGAGCCTCCACCTTCTCCTCCAGTTGTTTCTTACTGGCCTCCAGGTCAAATGCTTTGGCCTGCCAGGACAAATTCGCCCATATATTCAAACATGACGATGTGTTAACTAAACGAGAAAGACATTGGCTACGTGCTTTGTCATGGGATAATCATAATTCAGAATAATAAAACCTGTATGTCATTTTTTGCAATTTGGTTTTTCATTTCCATCTGCACCTTTTTTTCTTCCAGACCCCTCTTGGCCTCCTGAATGAGTTGCTGTTTGAGAATGAAGCCCTCCTTTGCAATCTCAGCCAGTTTTTGCAGAACCTCCTTCTCCTTGCGCCCCAACTCCCTATGAACAGACAAGAGCATTTTAAATTGGGGAACCTCTAACAACCTATTCATACCTATCAAATTTGAGCATTTTCCTCCCTTTCCACCAAAGTCAACTACGGCCCAATTATCAGATGCTTCTCAAACAACATACGAATACTTTTTTTTTTCTTCTTCATGTTGCATTTTTTGTCTGATGCAACTTAGTATCCTCAGAAAAATACAGTAATCGTTTTACAGAAAGGTTTCAGATTGATATCTCCTCCCCAAGATGTGTGAAAAACAGTTGGGCAGAATGTCAGTGGCGATATCGTTACGCTTGTGGTGTGTCATGTTGGCAGTCTTGAACGCACCACACATTAAAAGAGCAATCATCACTCACATGGCGCTTAGAATTTTCTAAAAATGGTTAATTTGTCACAAAATGATTATGCGTGGACCAGTATAGTCACACTTACCGGCAGGTGTTTGGGCAGCTAGCACCGCTGTTGAACTCATCTGTTGCATCACAGCAGTCTGTCAAGGGCAAGTTTTCATTTAGCATAAATCGTGACCAGCTGTGTCAAAAAAGGAAAACGAAAGAACGAACTAAGTGATCTTACCGCAAACACCATCATTGATGCGGGACGACGGGATGAAGACTGGTCGATGGCCCGCGTTAGTGCAATGGAAGCTGCCATTGGGGCAAGCCGGAGTGCCTGCAAGTGAACAAATGAGTCTGATGTTTCAAATGCAATTTGGAAGGGGCGGAAGGCTGCCGGATATACAAACCTGGCTCATCCGAACCATCCTGACAGTCACAGTAGTCATCATTTACCCTGTCAAAGGGAATTGTGCGGGAGCCGTCCAAGCAAGTAAATGGTTTTCCCTCCACGTAGAAGTGCTTTTCTGTTGGACAATACAATAGAGCGATTTCCAATTATCCAAGGAGACAGACAGAAAGCTTCACACTGGTGGTACTTATGAGTGCCACAATTTATGGGCTTTTGCAGTCAAGAGCCTTAGCTCTGTTAATTTTTTGGTTTGTTGTTGTGCGCAAATATGTTAACTCAGTAGGGCCTGAAGATTTTATTTATTTGCTTGCTTTTGTGAAGACCGATTCTAATTCTGATATTTGGCGGGGAAAAAATCTGAGGACCGCTTAAATCGGCCACTTTGTGGTTCCTGAATGCTTATCAAGACTATTCATTTCAACATGCCATCTTTCTGCAACAGATACCGGAAGGAGACATACTTGGGGAACGTAGTTCCTCAAAATGATGACGACAGCACATGTATCAAATACGATGCAATTACTCTGTCACTTAATAAATAGTAGACGTCATTTTGGGATGAACTCAAAAATGCACGCACTTCGACACTAAGCAGTTAAATTCCATTAGTCCACCACTAGATGACACTACATTCTATACGCTGTACCTTTAAACCGTTATTGTACAGTGCTGTATGTTGGTGTTTTCTTTTCGGGGTGAGGGGAACTGCATTCGTGGCATTTCAATTCATTTCAATCAGGAATATTAATTTCGAATGCTCCCTTCTTACTTGACAGCGATACACCGCGGGGGCGTTGAACTTCCACGGCCGAGACCGCAGCACTCAGCAACAGCAGAGAGATCAGGCTCTGACAAGCGATCGCCATATTTCTGCTTCTGTTCTCTGTCGAAAACAGATAGCAATTAGACGTAGAATTAAAACACAACGGGACCAGTCATTGAAAATGGATGGTGTCTGACGTCACGTCAGGCAATAAGGAGCAAGATCAAAACGATTCTATGTGAGCGAGGTGTGCAGGGATTAAAAAAATGCTAAAACTACCGAAATTCAATTCAAACCAACGATGGAACTCGTTTGGCTTCAAGCGAAAACGTCGTGACATACGAAAAAAAATAATGTAAAAAGGCAAACGTACCCATCACGTTCTTTCCTTCCCTCGAGAAGGCAGGCTAATAGATGCCTGTAGCCTAACCTCGCGCCGCAGTTCCGTAAAGACGCACTGCGCATGCTTATGGACCCGCCCTACTGTTTTAAAAGCATATGATTGGTTGGTATTTGATCACATGGATAACTGTGATTGGTTAAATTCGTGACATCTGCTCGCTATTTCATCGAATTGTCTTTTGAGGTACATACCGATTGGCCGAGAGAGGTGTCACTCAAGGCGCTGCAGCCATCTCGTGGCAGTTAATAGTTTACCTGGAGTATGATTTAAAAAAGGTCATATTAGATATTCAGCATGTTATCTTCTAAAAAAAAAAAATATATATATATATATGCTAATACATAATGCAGGGGTAGTATGGTGTTTGCAATACTATACGTAGTATATTTGACCATAAATAGACAAAAGAAAAATTACATTAGAAACCATGTAATATAAAAATCGACCTTTATTGTATTTCTAACACACTTTACAGTACCGAACAGTGAAATAAAAAGGAATATATATATATATGCTTATTAAATGTGTTTAGTCACAAAATGACACCTCGGCTCTTTTAAGAGGAAAAAAACTTTCATAAAAATAATATAATAAAAAATAACCGGACACATTTTACACGTTACAGCGAGATCATTTACAAATATTACAATCATTTCATGTTGTTTTACCCCCTTGTATAATTTCTCCTGCTTTTGTGACACACACACACACACACACACACACACACACACACACACACACACACACACATGAATTAAAGCTAACAAAAAATACTCTTTAGAGGGAGTCAGTCTGCATCGCTCCAACCTGACAGGCAGGCTATTGGTTAAAGTTACTAAGAAACAAGAGAAGGTGACAGTGCTAGAAATGGTCAAGAAAAATAAGGACACACTTCGAACGTGTCACATCCTGCATGACTACAGTATAGCCGCTCAAGTTTTGACTTTACAAGTGATTAATTACTTCCCACATGGCCAGTCGATAAGCGTATGGCTCGCTTTGACTCTACATTGTACAATGTGGGTTTGTGATTTGGCCCAGTAGAATATCATCATTGACGGTAACCCCCTCCCACCCCCCAGCACAGACCACACACACAACTTGAAACTCTGCCTCTGAGCCTGGTGAAATAAAGTGCTGGTACACGTATATCTGAACAATAAAGAGGTGACAGTACAGGCAAACTAGAACATACTGAAGAATCGTAGTTTGTGGCCTGCAGGGTCTTTATATTGTTCAATCATTTACAATGCAATATACATTATATACACAAGTAATTATGCTTACACCTACATCCACATGTGATTCTTTGTTTTTTTTTCCTTCCACCCACCAACTACCAGAATGATATAAAAATAAACTGTACACAAACTGTTCAAAGAAAACACTTCCCGTGGTTTTCTTTTTCATCATTTTTAAAAAGAATGGCAGCAATCAATCCACTGAATAATCTTATTAATAAGAAATAATTTGCTACAGTATCGTGTTTGTATGGCAATTAAATAGTAACTTTTTTTATATAGCTATATGACATCACAAGAAGAAGCCATCAGAAAAGAAAAATAGTTTTGACTGTAAGTGAACAGGCAAGTGCATATGGGAATGTTGCGTTGATGCTTGTTATTCCATATTCCCGCGGTTACACACATACACGAGGAAGAGCTCTGTTTCTGACCAGCAGAACCTGCTCTCCACCACCTCTCACCATCAATGGCTTTTTACTCGAGGAAAACTACGTTCGTTGAAAAAAAAAAAAAAAAAAGTGGACAACGATACATTGAACAACATTTTAGGCATTCTTGCCCTCTCACACTGCCAAGCAACTAGAAATAAGTCATTCAAAAGCAGGGTACACACTGGCCGATTTTTGACCAGGGATGGTGCTAGACCGGGGCTAAGGGAGGCTAAAGCCCCATCAGAAATCAGTTATGCGTCCCAGCATTTTAGTTGCTATTCTAAAATAGATTTATAAATAATTTTCCCAGGCCCCTTATGTCTCGGTCAACGCCCTCTTTAGCCCTGGAAGAGAAAATATCCGGGAGCTGTGCCTGATTTGCGCTGCTCTTTTCGTGCGTGGTGTACAGTCAACCCCTTGCTACTTGCAGGGGATAGCGAATGGGTCGGTGAACATCCGCGCATAATTGATGTCCATTGAAACGCATTTGGGGAGTTGAAAGTGGCGGTAATGAGGAAAAAAAAATCCTGGACAAAACAATAAGCTAGGCTAACTGTTAGCTTATCTGGTAACTACAAACTATTCCTCATCATTTTTATTGTGGTGAATGAACTGTGAGACACACACGATACAAACACTCAACATAACCAGCAGTCCAACTGACTTTCTGACTTTTGCTTACTTACGTCAGAAAGACACAATTCAGCCCGATTATCGGTATGTGTGTACCCGGCTTAAATGCTCGTTAAAATACAACAATTATTCCATCTACATGGTTGCTGTAATGTAGTGACTTTTAACAACAACAACAACAAAAAAAAAAAAACACATTCTTTATGTTTGGTAAGAGCACAGCCACAGCATACTGTATATAAGTGACCGATGCAATGAGACAAGCATATAGACATCTTAAAAATATAGTAGAATATCTGCTAATATTCCTCTCCATATAGCGGCAAGTATGAATCCTGCTTCTGACATTAAGGCAAAAACAAACAAACAAAAAAAAAACATAAAAAGGACTATAGACCTTTTTCAGTGACCACCTCTGCTTGGTATTATCTTCACTCCCGAATGAATAAGGTAACGTGGCCGTAGACGTGGTCTGATCTTAAAAACAAAAAACAATCTACAAGGGATTTCCACACGAACTCTCCTGAATTCCTTTTTCCCCCCATAACCTGCACTCATCTACTTTGGTGATCATTATATGAGGACTTAAACACAGTGCGAGTGAGCGCGGCGCAAAACGTGATCCGCCGATGGCATAATAACCGCCCCCCCCCACCCCCTTCCTCCCACTGTTAACTAGAAATTAAAGGCAAAATGTATGCGCCGAAGCATCGCATGGCTTATTGTAGGAAAGAAATTAGTCAGTGGTTGCGGCGGCGGTAGTAGTGGTGGGCATTGCTCTGTTATACCAGCAGAAGAGCAACAAAGGAAGACTTGACAGCTTAAAACATGTCACCACGGACACACCACAATAGCATGGACAGTAGCTTCCACGAGAGACAATCAAAAGTGAGACCAAAAAGCACACACGCGTACGTACAACTCCTGTCCCACAATGCATTGCTTCACCGCAGCTCTCCATTCGGGAGGCTGGGGAGTCAGAAAGGCACAGAGCCATCTTCTAGCTAAGCGCTCTCCTCGTAAAGGGGTACGGGACCGGGGGCACCCCCCACCCCACCAACGTCCGTCCATATTCCCCCACCGACGTCCAACTTCCTTATTTTTCTTTTCCGACAGAAATGGAAAAAAACTGAAATAAATAAAGTTGCTCGCGTTGCTGAGGAGAACAGTTCCTGTTGGGATTTGACTGAACGTGAAAATTGCTAAGACCGAACGTTCCCATTTAGAGATGGCTTTTTCCAAAACAAAAACAAGAAACAAATCGTTGTTAGTGATCCCTTGTGTTAATGCACGCATACAAACATAGAGTCAAGTGTGCGTTTGCAAGAAAACAGCAGCCCGGGTCGTGGAGGGCAGGGGTGCTGCAATGCTCAATTGTTCTGCATATATGCACGCGTGCACACGCGTAGCGTCGCTGCATTCGGAGTGACTTAACGTGTGTTTATTTGTGTGCATTCCAGTCCCAGAGTGCTACACCATCTTGTCCACTGCTCACTACTTCGCATCTACAGTTGCTGTGTGATGAACTCCTCTCGAGTCCCTTTTTGAAAAATAGATTTAAAGGTCTTTATTGACACTGTTCTTGGTTTGGCCTCGTGTAAGGAGGAAAACTGATCACATGTGCAAGTGAGGAGGGCTCCGTGAAGAGCAACACTCATGTGTCGTCGGCTTGCGAAGAAGAATCCTCCTCTTCCTCTACAGGACTGGTGTCAGAAAGTCTCTCCCCCTTTGACTTGGTCTCCAACTCGTCTTTGGGCTCCTCGCCCTGCTCTTCCTCCTCCATTGCCACCTCCTCGTCGTCCTCCTCCTCCTCGATGATGTCCTCGTTTTCCTCCTCTTCTTCTTCAGCCAGGACGTCCTCTTCGTCGTCGTCCTTGGCTCTCTCGTCGCCGTCTTGCGCCACGTGGTTGGGGCACGCCGCGGTGTCCCGCTCGTTGCACTCCACCTGAGAACCGTCGTCTAGTGTGAGTTCAAACTGGAACTTGTCCACGCAGGCGTTGAGCTCCTTGTCCTGGCACACGGGAGGAGGCGACGGGCTCTGCGGGATGGTACTCTGGTACCAGTCCCTGTTGTCCTCCAGAGTGTCCAGGATGTCCTGGGCGTCGGGGTGCACCAGGTCCCCCCAGGTCTCCCAAAGAGGGTGGACGATGTAGTCAATGAAGCCAACCTACACACACAGGGGATACATGTTGCTTAGGCCAGTGAAAATGTAGATGTCATACTCAGTTGTGGAAATATAGCGTTGAAATGTTTACCAACATTTCATTTTTTCAGAAATTCTTTTTGGGGGGCGGGGGGTGGCTAAAATGGCTTGTGACGCACTATAGAGTCCGACATGAATCACTCCTCTCCCAGTACATGAGTACCGTATTGGCCCGAATATAAGACGGTGTTTTTTGCATTGAAATAAGACTGATAAAGTGGGGGTCGTCTTATATTCAGGGTCTAGACATTATACCCATTCACGACGCTAGATGGCGCCAGATATCATTGAAGCGAATGCTGAACTTGACTTCCCAGGCCAAAGTGAACCCCTGCCACAAAGAATAAAAATAAAAATAGCGGTAGCACAAAGAAGAAAAATAAAAAAATTGCGGTAAAAAAGAAAAGAGAAGAAAAGAACAGAAGCGATAACAGAAAATGGAGAAACGTAGTGACAATCTGGAGGAAATTGGGTCGAAGATTGGCCAGGTTAACCAGCAGCTAAGGAGAAGTTATGAAATTTACATTTCAAAAACCAGAAGCCATCCATTTACGAATGTGATTGCACTTTAGATTTGAATGAGGCAAAATAACATGCTCTTTCTCTCAAATATATTGTTATAATCATTTGTTTCAGATGTACTCTAATTATTTTCTGTATAAAAATTAATTTGGTGTTCATAAAGTCTTTTTTCAAGCTTGAGTCTTGAAAAAGAGGGGGTCGTCTTATAATCAGGGCCATCTTATATTCGTGCCAATACGGTATTTGAGCCCCCGTTTCGAGCAGTGGTTATCTGGCGTACTTGCGACATACAGTTAGCCAGCTAGCGATGCTAACACCCCGACGATGCATCTACACTTAGGACAGTCCGCCGGCATGTCCGCTTTAGAGTGCCTCGATGTCAGCTGCGAGTGCGTAAACGCAGAGAAAAGCAGAAGAGTGCTGTTGAGTCCAACAGCATGTAGAGTGCCTTGTTGTTCTAGCGCGGAAATGCCGCTTGATGACCTGGCGGGAGGTTTGATGCAGATCTATATTTGTGGTTCAAACATGTAGTTATGTATAGATAGAAAGAAAGACGCTAAACAATGCAGCGGTCATTTCTACAGGTTGCAGCAGTGGTATTTGATTGAAAGTCGACAAATGAGCGGGATGTGCTTTGAGCACATTCTGTGGACAAACTCACAGCATTTGAGTAGGGGAAGAATTGCTTGATTTTTTTTTTTTTTGTGTGTGATTTTGACTCATTTTAGACACATTTTTTAAATTATTCAAATGTGGCATCTATGTACCCCAACACTTTTCTCTGTGATATGTCAAATTTAGAAGATATTTATTTTCTCTTTCTTGGGACTAAGAATTCTGACTTTTGTGGAAAAAAAAAATGCACTCATCTCCCAGCTCTATATGGAAGTATGTTCTGATCTCCATCAAGACTTTATTTTTGACCCACGGGTCACTCTGGTATACCTTACCCTAGAATCCAAACAGGAAGGAGACTTTTTTTTAGCTGCCACTGTTCATGAATTAAAGCGTCTCTGTCATTTGGACTCCGTAACAAATTAACATTAACAACGTAGGAGGATGACTATTGCCTTCCCAGATGACAGATCACTCTCTGTACACAGTGTACAGTAATAATAATAATAATACTGCTTTTAGCAAGCCGCCTCAGCATGGACGGCAGCTACCATCTGCCCAGTGGTGCCGGAGTCCATCGCCACACACCAACTGTATTAACGACGAGATGGCTGACCTGACTCTTTTCCACCGAGGCGGTGTGCTTGTCGCACATGGGGCTGATCTCCATCCCTCGCTCCCTCTCCTTGTCGCCTTGCCTGAAGAACTCCTCCATGATTCTCTCTGTCCATTGTCGATACACGGCCAGAGGCTTGGTTGGGTTGCTCAAGTCGGCGCAGTGCACCATGTTCCTCAACACCTGCGCGGACACAATCGACGAGTTCTTTGCTTTGAGATGTTACCTCGTGATTCCCCCCCGCCCCCCCACTAACCACATGACGCAATGTGTCAAGTGTGGGGGGGGGGGGTGAAAAGCGTGCGCGCATGGCTGCCTGCCGCCTCCGGGTTGAGATGTCAAGGTCCCTCGAGCTCGGCGCACATAATAACGAGCGGCTGAGTCTTTCATTAAAGTGTTGCCCCGCGATATGTTGACAAAGTAGATCAAACTGAGCAAACTGAGATCAAATTGAAAATGTGCTGTGGGGAAGAGGATCAGGATCTCACAGCTGTCTGGAATCTGAAGGCACAAAATATTTGAGAAGGGCTCTTTTTTGAAGTTTGAGGCATTTTGTCTTCGCTAGTAACGAATAGCCATGATGTTCTTGTTTATTACATCATCCCCAGTCAGGTTTTCTTGAAATAAACTCACTCAAAATACAAGCAGGAGCAAATCAGAGTGAAAAGAAACATTTTGCTAAGATTATTTTACTCGATAATGCCTTTTTGTTTTCAGTTTCTTGCTTTGTTGAACTTTCTTTCGCTAGCTAACCGCCAATCGGTGTGGCCAATTGTCATTGATTCGCAGACGCCATTTTGTATACTAGCGAGCAACGGCTCATTCATTCAAATCATTATCTGAGAAGCACGACGACAACAATCTATTCATTAGTCACCATTCCAGAGGTTGATTTTTACTTCGGTTTGTTCCTGCTTTTATTATGTTGGGCAAGGTTGGCGTCGATGTGCATTTTGTTTCTTGAAAACCCTGACGGTGGATGGTCAGATTTTTCTGCCACGTTGATTATGTAATAAGGTGCCAAAGTAATGGTCTTGATTTATGGTCAGGACAAGAATGAAATCATTTCACTGTTATGAATGACTCTTTCACATGATGACTTATTTAGATCGATGGTCAGTCTAAATATACGGTGACAGAGCATCCGAGTGCCTCAATGTAATGCAACTGGTGTGGAAACGGTAGTAATGATCGGAACTAATGATCCACACCACAGAATCACGCTCATCTAGATGTGGGAGTGGCCAATGGGATGTTCGGAGAGCTCCGCCCCCTAGTCCGCCTTCCGTTCCCACCTGTATCCGATCGGTGTAGTGGTCCAGTAGCAGAACTCCCGAGCTTGTCACTTTCTTGGTTTCCACCATCGTTTTGAGGTCTGCCAGCAGGCTCATGTGTTTGGACATATCTGTGGCCAAAACCTGCACACACACATTTTCACTGATTATTTTTAGCGAGGGGATGATGTTTTACGGGTCATGAGCGTGGGTGGGGAACAAAAAAAAGTCACCATATCAATGACAAGTTTTCTCAGGCTTTGTCTCTGCCTCTTGCTGAGGTTCTGGAAGATGTCACAGTTGTCCTCATGAAGCAGCTTGAAGCCCACAGCCAGGTGATGGTTTTCCAGAACTGACTCGTCATTGTACATCAGAGCGAGTTCGGAGTCTGCAGGGTGTAACGCAGATGATATCTTGTACTCGCCAAATACTTCATATATTTAAAATCAAACTAAAACTAATACTAAAATTGATAAACCATAAATTAAAACAAAGCACTTTCGCAAAAAATAAAAACTAATAAAAAACCAAACTCAAATTAAGATGAACTCAATTTAAAAAACCAAAAGTCAAAACGAAATAAAAACTGACCATGTTGAAAAATCCCAAACTATTATCATCCTGAAGTGATGATGTGTTTGTCTGTCGTGTCATGCACATGCGTCTCTACTCACTGGTATTTATGAGGAACTGGTTGGACACTCCTGGATGGTCCACATCGTGGATGGCGGCCGCAAATAACGCAGCCAAAATCTCTAGATCAGTGAACACAGCCTGCCAAGGAACAAAGAAATAACACACGAGTGTCCTCTCCGAATGGGCCAATTGTGGACTTTACCGACTGTGATATGTTTAGCCATTAAGCATTTAGCGATATTTACATCTAGAGCCGGCGTAGACAGCAGTACGTGCGTGGACTGAGTGACATCTGCGGCGTGGAGGCTGTTGTGGTAGGCCACGTTGGCATGGTAATGGTCCTCCAGCGTCATCACATAGGTGACAAACGTATCCACTGGGATCCGAAAGGTCTTCAGGAGATCTCGCTCCTGTAGCCGGGAAGCAGCCAGTGTCAGTCATTGTCAACCCGCGTTGCTTATTGTGGCAAGCTAATAGTTTGTCTCGTGTGTTTTTGTTGTTATCTGTCACACAGTTTCACCCTTTAGCTAATGCTAAGGAAGTTAGCAGTTGCTTCTAACCGTGTTTGGACTGCAGTGTAGGCTACTGCCACTTATTCAATTACTCAAACATACAGACTACACGGTTTTAGAGCAGACTTTCCATCTCTCTGCCGGCGATATAGCGTAGCATTATTTATCACTCCCTCACGCGATAGCGGTGAAGTCACATGATCGTAAATATCTGGATTGAAAAAAAAAAAAAACACTTCTGGGGCATCAATACAAAACAATCAAATAAAAAATAAGAAGTAGAGTAACTGACTGTGCCTTCCTGTGCTTCGAAGAAGAATATGTCAGAGTAGCAGCTCGTGCTGCATCTAAACCAATCCTAGTCAACTCATAAGGAGTGTGTTTTAACCAGTGGCGGGCTGTGAATTTGGAAGCGGGCCATCGGTAGGGACTTACTTGATTCAACACTACCGCTATGACGTCACAATTACAGCAACCATCAATTTAAAAAAACAACTTACAGCCCACCATAACTCACAAAGGGAAGGCTGCCCTGATATTACAAGCAACTAAGCAGTCTTTCATTGGTGCATCGACTTCCGCACCTGGAAGATGGCAAACATAATGCAGCTCAGGGGTCTGTTGTTCGAGAACTCTGCCACACGAAAGATATTAAGGCCCCACTTGTTCAAGTCATTCAGCTCCTGAAGACAAAGCATCATTGCAAGCGAGATCAAAACACAATTAATACAACCGGACAGGAAATGAAAAAGTGAAAATTTTTTGGGGGGGAGAAAGCTCGAGAAATTAGCGTCGAGTGATTGTTTGTTTACTCTCCACTCACTCTGGCTAACGCATCCTCGTGTTCAGTCTTGACGCCGAAGCGAGGCAAGGTGGAGTTTGAAAGGCTGGAACTGTGCGTGAGTTTCTTCACGCCGCTGATGTGACACATGGGCTTGTCTCGCTCCCTCAAGGTCGGGGACGGGATCTCCACCTCGTTTTGCTTATCTGCCGGAGAGAGGATTTCAGTCCGGTTAGTTGCCGGCAGGGATTGGAGCCTTATTACGGAAAGCCGCGTGCAGAGGTTCGACTTACCTAGAAAGGTAGTGGAGATGTATTCAGACACCTGGTTCCCTGAGCGACTCATCTCTGACAAATGGGACAACTCCCTGTTCAGCATCCTCTTGAACTGAAGAGAGCGCAAACATATTGTTCATCGGATTTGGTGAGAGGCTCGAGACTTGACGGCGCTAGAAAACCCTTCGATGACATACAGAGGTCAAATCGTTTTAAGCATTGCTGTTATAAATGTGAACGGCATCGAGTATATTTTTAAACGAATTGTCGTTCCATGCGATCCTTTTCTTGATGTTTGAAGATTTGCGACGTTCCATTTCTCGGGGGTTCACGGGGTTACATCGCCAGGTGTCTGGTTATGATGTCAACAAATAGCTTTGAAAAGGATTGGGGGTTTTTTTTGGCTCACTTTTATTTTTCGTGGCTATTCTTTCGAGTTATACAGTGAAACTCCTCTACAACGAAACCTACATGGGCGAAAATGCCTTCTAGTGTGAAAAAAAATTTCATGCATGAAAGCAATTCCCACTTTTCCCCTTGTGTGTGTGTGTGTGTGTGTGTGTGTGTGTGTGTGTGTGTGTGTGTGTTTACATCTGAGATAAAATTTGCTACAGTGAAAAGCCCCCTGTTGTGAAATATTTCTTGCTGCAAACATGATTTCGTTGTAGAGAAGTTTCACTGTATTTAAAGTTGAGTTTTTGGTAGTTGAATAAATACTAAGTTTGGAAATACCTTTGAAAATGAATCATTGTGTTGATTGATCGTGGTCTCAATGTCTATCAAAATAATCATGATTATTGCGGGGGGGGGGGGTTCCAATAATCACTCAGCCCGAAGTCACACCTACAGTGAACTTGAACTGGGTCTCATTCATAACTCATTTGTATCTTTTTTTTTCCCCCAAACCCTTTTGCTCATAAAATAAAGACCACAAAAGACAAAGTATTTACTCGGGTTATTATTTATCCTTGTAAGGAGTTCAACAACATTGTCAATCTTTGTGAAGGTGTAAATTTTGATACAGGCCTTGACCCGGATTTCATGAGATTGTGCAGGTGAAGAGTTCTCTTAGTGTACATCCAGAATATACTGTATATATTTAAAGCTCACAAAGAGCGAAACCACCCTTCTTTTGAGTCACACGCGTTGAATTCAATCATCATGATGATCATCACTGCGTCCTTATTCACAAACGGTGAGAAAATCAATTAGAATTCATGACACCTTTTTTTCCCCCCCACACAATAATAATCCATTGCATGATAGTGATGGCCATCTACTGTTGTGCAATATCAATCTGGTTGCTTTTATCATTGTTGCATTTTCCCTCAAAGATGTTTTCACACCTTGTATCAAGCAAGCTTTTTTTTTTAATTATGATTAGTAGAAGGTAAAAGCAAAAGCATGTCTGAATGCCGAAGGCACAATGCGATGTCCTACTGACCGATCCCTCACACAAAACAATCTCTTAGGCAACCCGTGCGAGCGGTTGCCGTGGCAACTCCTTCCTCGCAGCCAGTCACTTGATGCGAGAGCGCTGGCTTGCTTGGGTGACAATTCAAAAAGGAGTAGGCAGGTGTCTCTGACCTTTCCCAAGGTCAACTGACGACTGCCCCGCCCCCACCCCCACCTTCCTTCCTTCCTGGCTCTCATACGCGGCGTAAAACGCCGTGACGGCCTGAAAAGCAACCCCCCTCCCACTCCCCCGTTGCTCCTTGCCATTTTATTTACCATCAGTCACCGTGATCCGCGCCTGCCCAAATAGGTGCTCTGACAGGCTGTCGGGCGGGATCAGGGAGGCCGAGCGTAGTTGTACTTTAAGCCCCCAAACCGCCTCCCCTGACGCTCTTCCTCGCGCATTTTTCCCCTCACGCTGAATGCTGTAACGCTGAGTCATAGCTGCCAACCGACACTAGTACGGCACCAGGACAAACAACGCTTCCTCTGACACGGACTAATGAAAGCGAGCGCTGGACAGACATGATGCACACGTGCACAAATGCAACATACGTACAGGCAAGGGCCATTGTGTCTTTCCTCTACTGGATAAAATGGTTCTCTGGTGTGCGCATGTGACTGGAAACAGTAGCATGCAAATCAATCAACAGTCGAGTTTGACTTCCCGGAGTACATTTTCTTAACAAATGTGTTCAGGCTTAGATTTGGAGCAAAAATGCAAATAGGCACCCATGTGAGCCCGAAGAGTAAAGAGTCCACTGCAAGAATATAACTAGCCTTAAAAAAAACAAGAAAGAGAAATGAAATCAGCAATATTTTACTTGGAAAAGCAAAATTAGCTGCCGATAAAAGAAGAATAACTGACTATTGGTTGGTCAGTTGATAAGTCAACATCGCTGATCTCAATACCCGCCACCGACTTTTTGAAACAAATGTATTCTTTTCTTCTTTGAAGATAAACTTACTCATAGCAAGTAATCAAATATCGCTAACACAATAGAATACCATTCATCCATCCATTTTCCGATCCGCTTTATCCTCACAAGGGTCGTGGGGGGGGGGGTGCTGGAGCCTATCCCAGCCGTCTTCGGGTAGTAGGCGGGGGACACATCGCAGGGCACACAGAGACGAACAACCATTCGCACTCACGCTCACACCTCGGGACAATTTTGAGCGTTCAATCAGCCTGCCGTGCCTGTTTTTGAAATGTGGGAGGAAACCGGAGTACCCAGAGAAAACCCACGCAAGCACGGGGAGAACATGCAAACTCCACACAAGGAAGGCCGGAGCCAGGATCAAACCCACTAACTCTGCACTGTGAGGTCGACGTGCTAACCACTTGGCGGGCCGCCCACAATTGAATACCACAATACTTTAAAGTAGTTAATGTATCAAGCAAGTGACATACTTAGGCTTGCAAAAGAAATATCTTTGTCCAAGTTTAGTACACATACGTCATATCCTGTATGAACCTTATTACAACTACAATTTTACTATTTGACATCCGTTGCAGGTCGATCATTGTATACGTTGTGAAAAACTACAAACGTTCTTCCACAGAAACTAGAAGCAGAGATATCATGGTTAAAAAAAAAGCCATTTCTGCCTTGATTTGAGATATTTCATGTTCGATTTTAGTTTTTGAGGTGTAGATCTCACCCCTGTCATTTCTGAAATTGCAGAGCATGTATAGAAGTGACGTTTGGGTAAGCAAACTCAAAAATGCAAAACAAACTTTGTCTTCCCTCCCTGGGAGATGCTCTCAAGCTCCTCCAAATGATGGATGCAAACAACCCAGAGTTTCTAATGCATGCAGAGCTGGGACACTCGATGACTCCAGCAATCTAAGATGGCCACTGCCGAGCCTCGTTTGTCCTCTGTTCGGCCTACCTGGTCCCACCAGCCGATGAGCCACGGCCTAGAGCAGGTCTCGCAGAACAGGTCAACCAAGGGGGTCCTGCGTTGCGCCGTCGTCCCACCCCCCTCCAGGATCCCTCCGGCCGCCTCACCGAGGTCCAGCTCTGCCCCTGCCCTCCCCTGCAGCAGGCTGTAGCTGGAGGAGCGGGACAGCCGGTAGCCCCCCGGCACGGGTGAGGGACAGGGGGACGGCGTGGGGTCAATGGCCTCCACCACACCCATGCTGAGGGTGACGGGGGGCTTGGGCCGGTGGCACAGGCAGGAGGTGCGGAAGTGGAGCGGGGTGGGAGCACTGCAGGTGCCCCATTGGCATGAGGGTGTCGTCAGAGTGCGCGGGGAGAGGCCAGGGCACTCCAGAGTGAAGGCTGCCCCGAGAGGGGGTAAAGGAACGGGGGGGAAGGAGGGGGGTGGGGGCAAGGGAAGGGTGCCGACTATCCTGGCCTACATGCAGCACCCCAAAGTGGCCCACCAAGAGACGGCTCCAGCTTCACTTGCGAGCTAAAGACGCGGGGGCCCAGGAGCCCCTCCTGGATCTGGAATCTGCGGAGACTACATCTCATCCCATTTGGTGATCGGGCTGACCCGAATGTAGAGCCACCGCAGGATCAAGGGAGATGGGAGCGGAGAGAGGGAAGATGGAGGTAAACAGAGAGGGTCCGTCTGAAGGGCACCGAGACGAGCCTGGAGACCAAGATGTAGCCGAGGATAGAGAGACGGGCAGGATGAGGGAAGCTCGACTGACATAAAAAGAAGACGGTCAGACGACGGAAGTAGACGAGACGGGCAGGCGCCGCAGGACGACCCGGGTATTCAACAATGGAGGCAAGGGGAGCAGCGAGAACATGGGGAAGATGGCAAGATGAGAGAAGAAACACAGATGGGGGGGAAAAGAAATCCTGGGACGGTTCTTTCTAGCCGTGGTTTGGAAAAACAGACTCCGTCTCCCTGCGTCGACCGCCCCTCCCCCACGGTACGGCTCCGAGAGGGCCAGACCAGTCCTCGTATGAGTGGATCAACCCCGTCTGTCCCCCGAGTCGAGCTCAACGACCCGCTCCGTGTCACTCCGAGCTCACAGGATGCCGGAGAGCGAAACCCGCCCGCCTTCAGCAGCCACTTCTCCTCCTCCTTCCGATGCCGTCTCCTCTGGCACCTCTTATTTCCCCGGGATGCCGTAGACTGGCTCTCGCAAGCTAATCAGGTGGTGTGGCTGCACGCGCATGCACGTGCGTGCCTGCGCCTGCTGCCTTCTGCTGGAGGCCTCAGTGCGCCTGCGCGGCGAGACGGCGTGTACGTCTGTCAAGAATATGCCCGTGTGTGTGTGTGTGAGAGAGTGAGAGACTGAGTGGGAAGACAGTAATCAAGTGTCTCCATGTTGGATCTCTGTAGGTCGCTTGCAACGCAAAGCCTCCGTTTCACCCCCTTGAGACGTTTTGACACAAAACAACACCCAACCAAATCCTCATTGTTCATCTACAGAGCTGAGCATGTAAAAAAAAAGATGAGCAAGAGGAGAGATGATGTTCCACAGAAAAAAAAAACGGTGCCTGTTGCTTTAAGATGCAACACTACTACAAGAGCGTTGCCTGCGATGTCATTGGATGCCACCCGGACCACATGGCTTGCGGTCAGAATGGCGAGCCAATGACGAAAAGGCAGAGGCAGAGCCTGCTGCCGTTCGATAGCAACCAAGGTTACAGAGGAGACATCAGCATCAGGACCACTACACCCCTCCCACCGCGCATAAAGCATGTCCTCACCACCCACAGGCTGTCACTAAGTCCGCTCTCGCTGGCCTGCGCACGCACGCTCAAGACGCTGCGTACACATATTGTCATGAGGGCGCAGCAAAGCATGATTATGCGCGATGCCACACATAAGAGCTGTGATTCCAAGCTACTGATGTGTAGTGACAGGCAGAGCAATAAAATGCTCTTCCATGGCGGAAGGTGTGTAACCCATCAGATTTTTCAAATGCAAAATGTGTGCCTTGGCTCAATCACAATTGGGAAATACAGTATATATTTATCTATCTATCTATCTATCTATCTATCTGCGGTGTTGCTTTCAGGGACAGTTTGTCAACAGCCATTGTTTTACATGCCTTTCAATCCATCTATCCCTCCATCTATCTGCTTATTTATCCATAGATCCATCCAGCCATCCATCCTTGCAACATGATGCACAAGTGGTTAGCTCATCTGCCTCACAGTTCTTGTCTTTTGGATTTGAATTGCGGGTGTTCAAGCTTCGACCAGCAATCCAAAAGTAATTAAAATTATTCAAGTTACATGACTTTAATATTATGATACTTGGATAATATTGCTAAATTCATTTTAGAACACGTAACAAACGAACTGTATGTCGAACGAGTTGTTGGTCAGTACTGGAAGTTTGTGCAGTGTTTGGTTTGTGTACAGGGGGGCAGACAGGCACCTTGTTGGAGGCCATCTCGCTGACCGATCGGTGGGTCTGAATAGTCTCCAGCTGGTCCAGACACCAATCCAACTCTTCAAGTGTCTCCCGAGCCATCTGCTGGTATGTCTCCTCTGGGAGAGGGAAATACACAATTTAACCAAGCACAACCGTATACACACACACACACACACACACACACACACACACACACACATATATATATATATATATATATATATATATCTATCCCAGTACACAGTATCCTGTGTACTTTTACTGATTTTTTTTTTGTATTTGCATTTTTGTTCATATAAATAATGTTACCAATGTACACATTTATTTTTATATTATTATTATTATTATTATTATTATTATTATTATGATTATTCCTTAATTGATTATTATTTTTACATGACTTGGGATGAAACAATCTTACCAGAGAGGGTTGCTTGAGGAACGGTGGGTTGACTTGTGACGGGCGACCTCCTGTGGACAAAAATATAATGACATCAGAAGCAGAACCGCACGCTGCTGCCCCCTGTCGATCTTTGACACACTTTTCACCGTGAGGACAACCAACGCTTTGGACACTGGGGCTGGCTGCGAAATATTTCCACGTATGGAATTCAGTCCTACTTCGTGTAGGCACAAAACGGCGGTAACCATGCATTCAATTGCTGAATTGTGACTTAAGATTTCATGTGCTCTCCCCCTCAGCCCCAAAATACATCTAAAAATGTGTGTTATGCTTGAAATAATCCCCCAAAAAGTCAAAAGTGTGTACCGTGCTGTTTGCTGCAAATAGCCTTCATCGTTAAGCAACGAGGCGGCAGGCATTTTAAGGACACCGCTGCATAATTATAGAATGCTGATCATTCTGCTGCATTGCTTTATATATCATATTGATGTGGAGGCTGAAGGACTGCCAAAAACCAATCGGCTTGTGTCTATACTGCATCACAAAAAAAGAGCATCCTTTTTAGAGTTATTGACCATGTCGTTACACGAGACGCCAAGGATAGAAAAGTGTGCCAACCGCTGAGGCGGAGAAGCATCGAATAAAGCTGGATACACCATGCTGATAACCGATTCGATTTGGAGACCGATTCGCCACTTTCGATCAAAATCAGCAATGACTTGATTGATGTCTCTGTAAAATTAGGCTCGGTGATTCCACTAATGAGTTTGACCAAGCCACGGACTCCGCGTCGGTAATGTGATACGGAGGGATAGCCGGCTAATAGTGTGTAAACGTACCAATATTTGAGCATTTGCCCGCTTTTACCTCAAAGCTTTTACAAAGGCCCGATTATCTTGAGCTAAAGTTGTTATGTGCTGCTTAAATAGAATTTAAGAGCGCCAAAATGATGATAGGCATATGCGGTGCCCAATGAGGCTGCAAACGAAAACACACGAGGCCAGGATGAGCGTAATTATTGGGGGCGAGGCGACATGATACTGACTTGTTCGTGGGTGTGGTGACATTGGCGAGGATGGTGAAGTTGCTTCTTACAGATCGTAGACTGGCCAACACCTGAGGAAGGCGGGAGAGGTGAGACAACAGTAATGAGACAACTTATTGACAACAAGTGGCATGCTTTTGAAATATCGGCAACACACCTGAGCGAAAGGGGTGACAATCATGTCTTCAGCGTGCCTGTGGATGAACAGTGTTTAAAAAAAAAAAATGTCTGTGGCTTTCCATGAAGATCGGAGCACTTCTTAAGCATCCAATCGAATTGCTCCGATGTCTTTGCCGCTCACAGCCTCGTGCCGTTAACACTCAATCATCGCCACTGACGGGTCGAGACGTCAAAGATTCATTTTAGCCGAGCTGCATCGAATTAGTTACAGTTATTGGACGATTCATCAGCGCGTAGCGCCTGCTGGATTTGTGGCCACTGTTAGAAACGTCATCAATTCAGATTTCTCTTTGGAGGTTAAGTGGGACAAAGTTGGGAGCACGGCAACAAATGTGACGGATCCGGGTTGATGTCTGCGTTGCCTACCCCTCGCTGTTGATGGAGGAGTTGCGTGACATGGTTTTGGGGGATGTGTCGTAGTCGGAGTCAGAGCGGTACAGGAAGGACTCCCTGCGCTGGCTCTGGGGGAAGGAAGGGTGCAGCACCAAGCCCGGACTCGCCTGCGAATCCATGGGACTGCGTCCCGGCGACGGGCCATTCTCCGAATCGAAGCTGGAGGGGGAGGAGGAGGAGGATGGAAAATGTGAAGATGTGAACCCGTTTGATCGTGACACCAAGTTGCGACACGATGAAAGCGTCGCATTTCGTCTGCGCGTGTGAGTGGGGGGAAAAAAAAGATATGACACGCGCAGCTCGCAGCTGTTGGATGGCACGCCGCCACGAGGCTGCTGGAAATGACGCTTTACTGACACATTATATTCGCCGGCAAAATTAGATGCATCAATCCAGCTTCGCGCCAAAGACATACTGTTCCAAAGATGGCGCTTTTATGCTCCTTCGACACTGAGCGCACCTTCACAATCAACAGGAGCTGCTTCAAAAATCGTGTCTGTACAAAGATCATGAAAAAGAAGATTTTTAGGCCTATAGAGGCTCTTCCTTTACGTGGTGTTTATATATATCCATCCATTTTCCGATCCGCTTATCCTCACAATGGTCGCGGGGGGTGCTGGAGCCTATCCCGGCCGTCTTCGGGCAGTAGGCGGGGGACACCCTGAACCGGTTGCCAGCCAATCGCAGGGCACACGGAGACGAACAACCATCCGCGCTCACGCTCACACCTATGGGACAATTTAGAGTGTTCAATCAGCCTGCCATGCGTGTTTTTGGAATGTGGGAGAATACCGGAATACCCGGAGAAAACCCACACAGGCCCGGGGAGAACATGCAAACTCCACACAGGAAGGCCGGAGCCGGGATCGAACCCACGACCTCTGCACTGTGAGGTCGACGCACTGGGCCGCCCTAATAATAAGAATATATATGTGTGTGTGTGTGTGTGTGTGTGTGTGTGTGTGTGTGTACCAAAATATGATTCCTTACAGTGGTGACTGGCATGGTAACACTTTTTATCTTGAATACAGAATTCATGAGGTTAATGAGGGGTATTTAACAAACTTCTCACATCAACAGCCATAAAGGGCATGACTGAAATATGCCCAATTTTTATTACCGGTAAAAAAAAAAAATCAGTTGAACTTCGGTACAAAATGGCGATGAAAGCCATCCATAAAGTCCGTCTCGATAACTACACTGTGCCTCTCCCAAACACGGGACCCCAATGTAGGAAAATTGGTCAAAGGGTGACACCTTTGCAAACTTTGCAGTGTAAAAATCTTCAAACCTATGCAACGGAAAAAGTCTATCCGCAAAAAAAAAAAAACAAAACAACAAAAAAAAACTAAGGACAGAACGACTTGAGGTCAAAGGTTTGCACCAAATGGCTTGGTAAATCATTAACATTGCTGTTTATCCTTCATATGAAAACTAAAGAAGTTGACGAATGACATCACAGAAAGTTCGGGATATTCTGCGTTCAGATTAAATTTCATTTATTTTGTGCAGATGCAGAACTGCGCTGCGGGGTAATGCCGTGCATCTGTGTGCCAGTTTTTGTGCATTTTGTTTCTTTCGACATTGTTACTTTTCACTTGTTCGGCTGTGTCGTCAAAAGTGGCTTGCAGTTCGATGAGGCCGCTATTCATTGCCTTGGCAGCTGCGTGGGTTGCATTCAGGGACACCTTGTAAACGAAGGTGAATGAGTTCTTTCTGTCTTTCTGTGCTGTATTGGTGAAGCGTTCGGGGGAGTTGACGTTAGTATCGGGTGCCACAAACGATGGGATCACAAAATTTTGTTTTTGTTTGAAGCAGCGGCTGTGCGGAGCGACAGTTCGCCACATTCAATTGTGGCCTGTAATGTGCGTGCCGCGTTCTTATGCATAGTGACAGAGGCGCCACATAACTGAAATGCCTTGTGTTAAGGGCTACGATACTCGGATGTTAAAATGTCAGTCCTATCAAGTTGTTGCTAAAATAAAAATGTACAAACAAAAGTGAAACGTATGCTATGTTCATTCAAGAAAAGTTTGTGTTTCGTTTTTTTTTTTTTTTTTTTTTTAAACAATGAATATCGAATCCAGTCCCATCACAATTGCAAAGTGTGATGACGTGATCAATTAGGTCAAAGTCAAATCAACGTCACAAAGTAGTAGAATGCGATTTCCAAATCGCAAAAGGCTGCAATGTGGAAAAAGGAAAACACTTTCATTTCAGCCGAGTGTTTGCGCCGTTGAGGGAGTGAACACAGCATGTGAAGAGGGAAAAAAAAAATCACATATTAAATCACAATCATGTTAGTGAAGGAAGGGGAGAATCGAAATCAGTGTCAATGCTCATTTGTCAGTTCTTGTTTTCGTCCATGGTCCGGAAAAAAGTGGAATCCTTCCAAAACACATTCAGAGAGACTGGAAGAGTCACAGAAAGGCCCTGAAGTGTGAATTTAAAAAATAAATAAATAAAAGCTTTCATTAATTTTGCGATTCATCTCCTTATTATGGAACACCAAGACTCATTTTTTGGATATTTGCATTTCACAAGTTTGGAGAAGGTCAAATAAAGTTTTAATGTAAAGTATGTTCATGCTGAAAATTCATCCGAAGTCCGATATCCCCAACATTTGGTGAGTAGACGAAAAGCCACTGAAATTTAGAGTTGCAAAGAGCACAGTAAAAAAAATTTTTTAACCCTTTCAGGGACAGTGATGACTACAGTGGACAGCCGACCATGTCATCAGGTTACAAGGTGCATGAAAGGGTTAAATGCATGCGTTTGTATTCAGTCTTCAAAACAGCGACTAATTCATACAGTCAAGCCATTCTCCAGATGCAGCGTCGTACCTGCAGTGACACTGTGACGAACGTCTGCGCTCTTGAATGCTGCGGTTCAATTTCAGGAGGCGGAACAAGGTGGAGCCTATGGGTCCCCGAGAATGCTCGCCCGGTGACACGACGGGCGAGGTGAGCGAGCTGGCCGGAGCGGGAGGCCCCTCCGGACCGTCCCATAACGTCAACTGTCGCGTCAGCTTCTTCTGAGTCATCACCGCCCCAGGCTCCGCTTGAAAATGTCCGTCCTGTCCTCTACCGACCCTCCCGAACTACCTGGCCCTTTGACTTCAACACCGGCGGATCAAATAACAAGGCCCCGTTCCTCCCTTTGGTCCCGCTCGGCCGCATGCCATCCGAGTCAAAGTGCATCAACATGCATATCCCTGCGCTCGGATCCTCAGGCCTCAGATGCTTCAAATCCTTCCCCTCCCCTCCTCACTTTGTTCTTGAGATTTATGCAGGTCTCCTTAATCCGTGCATGCGTCGGGGTCGTTTCAGGTCTGACGGTTAAAAGGAACGAAGGCAACCGCGACCAGAACGCAGCCCCTCCCTTGCCTATTTTTTTTCTCCTAATTAATCAACTTCACGCCCTTCAAATGAATATCTCTCTAACTCGGTTTGTCTGCCCCCCGCCCCTCGCTCTTCACCTCCTTCCCCCTCCGCGGCCCCGCGAGCATGTGCTCTCAATGTCCTTATCTCACGGCTCACAGTCGCTCTGCAGCAACAGGAAAGCTGATCAGTAACAGACCACAGGCAACGCAACAACACTCACTGTCTGCGTGTGTGCAATGAGGATTTGCAAGAAAGAGCACCACCCAGAAAGACCCCCCCCCAAACCCCCCGCCTCCTACCAAAAAAAAAAAAAAAAAAAAGTTTGGAAGGCAACGGTTGACTCACGACCCCCCCGTGCGCCAGTGTTTACACGTTCCACTAAAAGGCCGCGCGTGGTGGCGCAGAGTGGGGGTGGCGGGGTTTGCGGCCAAAACATTTCGTGTTTTGACACCAACATCCTTGCTCGGAAGCAACGCTTTGGCTGGCCTTTAGATGGGAACAGACACAACGTCGACTTAATCATCATCTCGGCCAAGCAACAATTAGACCATGAAATAGCTTTTTCTACCAAGGTGCAGGCGGGTCAAGCACAACTAATTCAGCGATGACATCAGAGATAGGAATATTCGACAAACCCGCGGGGCTCGAGGGTGGTTTTTCACACTTTACACGGCCGGATGTTAAAAACGCAGCGTTATTTTGTCGTGTTTTACCAGAAGGGTGTTGAGCTGCTGGCGGAACGAGCTGAGCTGTTATTTGTTACGTCAATAACAGGAGCCCGCATTGATTGTTATTAGCAACACCGCCGGGTACTTTGGGATTGCTTCATTGGGGAAAACGGTAACGACGCATTTCTCGAGGAAGCTCGGCGTGCAGCGTCGTAAGGCATTCTTAAACCTTTCAAGGACGGCGGTTACTAGAGTGGACAGCTGACCATGTTATCGGGTTACAGGATATGAAAATCATACCCCCAAACCACAGCGAAAATCGATCAGGATGGGCTTCCGAGAATCGGAGGCCTGTTTCCGTCAGACTCTGGGTTGACAAAACACATACTAATTGCAATTGTAAATATTATTATATAACGGGGTTAGCATTGACGGATGTCAGCGCCAACGGTTTTATAACCAGATTGAAAAGGGAAAAAAAAAAAAAAACAATAGCAGTGCATAATCATTCAGAATCGTCTTTGAGAGACTGATCATCAGGAGGAAAAAGACTCATACAGTCGTACCTCGGTTTTCCACCATAATCCGTTCCAGAAGGCTGTTCGAAAACCGATTTGTTCGAAAACCGAAACCACGCTCTTTTTTTTAAAAAAAAATCTTTATTGAACACGTCTGTTCACAATGGAACACTGCACAAGGAAGCATCACTTCCTCGTGTAAGGAAGGCAAGAGGAGTCAAGTGACACATTCAAGTGCACTCAATTTGTTCGAGAACCGAAATTCGGTCATCATCCAAGGCATAAAAAACTCGAGATTTTTGGTCGAAAACCGATTTGGTCGAGAACAAAGACGTTCGAAAACTGAGGTTTGACTGTATATGAATAATTATCTGTATGTCTACTAGTATACACCACGACATGAGCCTCATGGCCCGGCCGAACTCCCGTCTTGACCAAACCACACATGAGGATTTCCGATCATGATTATTGAGCATGCTTAACATTTCCGATGGTTGGACCGATTTTTTTAAACAGATAGGAAAGTAAAATGTACTGATGACACACCCCCGCGCCTCTGGATAATCGCTCAGGATCAACTTTACAGCCATCAATCGGGCCTTCGTTGACTTTGATCATAAGGGGAGAAATAATCTGTACGTGCTTAAGTGAGCGCTCACTTCTTCAAACTCACACATTTCAAAAAGAACAACAACAAAGTGGGGAAAAAAAAATGTCAGGAATCATCACGCTCATGATAGTTGGTATTGTGATTTGCAGAGAGCTGACAATTATTCCATCATGTGTCAAATAGTGAGCCGGGACTGCATAATAGCTGATGAAAGCTGGCAAAGTGACTCATGCCCATCAAGAGAGGGAGGAGGAAGAAGAAAAAAAAAAAACCACCCCCATGTTGGACTCTTTGTATCGGGTGTGTTTTCATGTTTTCAGTCACGCTGCAGCAGACAGACACGTACGCTCGCGCCTGACGCAAGGTGGCGATAAGCCACGGCCGTGGGCAGCTGGCTTGGCGCGCGAGGAGCATTTCAAGCGGCGAAATGATGATCAGAGGCTTTCGGCAGGACGCTGATTTGTGCCAGTTGAGCTGCTCCTTCTTGATGGGAGATAGCAAAGTGTCGGCGCTGGGTGGCGGAGGAGCATATTAACTCTCACTGCTGGACAACGCCTGAGGTGATGAATGTTAGTTTAAAAAAAAAAAAAAAAAACACACACAAAAAAAAAAAACATTCGTGGCGGAGGGATGCATGCAATCGCTGACGTGGAACTTGATTAGAGCAGCATCTACACTCCAGGACCTCAACCAAGGAAAATGCAGCATAAAAATTCACCTGAACTTGGAAGACTTTAGCAAATGTTGTGAGACTTGAGCAGGAGTGCCAAACTGATTTTTGTGTACCATATTTTCCGCACTAAAAGGCGCACCTAAAAGCCTTCCATTTTCTTAAAAGCTCACAGCGCGTTTTAAAAACCGATGCGCCTTGTGTATGGTCATTATGGTAATATTTCAACTCCAAAATGGCTCCTTGCTGGAGACATGCTTACGTGCTTACGTTTGGCTGGCATTTCCTTGAGCGTAGCTCCATCTAGTGGATGCATTGTAGATTGCGTCTTATAAAGTGGTGCGTCCAATGTATTTAAAAAAAAAAAAAAAAAAATTATAAAATAGGCCATTCATTGAAGGTGCACCTCATAATCCAGTGCGCCTTTTAGTGTGGAAAATACGGTAAATGGCACTATAAATACATTGGGACTTTTATTTTGAAACGGGTATAGTACTTTTGAAACAGAATTATTCTTCACTTAGAATTTTTTAAATTTATTTGACATCTTTTTTATTTTTAAAAAAATGTAGCATCAAAAATGCTCACAATGTCTCAATGTTATAAAAAAATGAAGATGTTCAGTTGTGGTCCAGATTTTAGCAAGCAGCAAGAAATAGATCCGCGTGATTTGCTTTACCAAGCCACAAAAAAAAAATAAGCAGGTGGGCTTTCGAATAACAAAGGTCCCTCAGCAGACCACGTGATGTGGTCGTACCCGACTGGAATAGAGTACTGCAAGAAAAACTCAAAATAATTCTTACACATCTACAGAGGTGCTGCAAAGTAAAACTGTGGGCCTATATTGGGATTTGAGGCACCGCATACTCTGTCATGTACTGTATTCTTTTTCACTGAACTACAAAAACATGGTGTGATTGTCAAGGAAGAAGCTGGTTGCCACAAAGAGACAAAGTAGGTGAGTAGAAAGGATCGTGTAAACATTTTGAGACACTGCCTTGACCGCTTCACTGCCTGAAGTAGATTTGAAATTAGAAATCTAGTTAAGTATTGTTGTAAAAAAAAATTGCATACTGAATACGGTAGAACAATCGTGGGCAATAGTGTTCCACCATTTCAATCCTGTAGGTCAGCGGTCCCCAAACTTTTTCCTGTGAGGGCCGCATAAGCTTTCGCTTCTGTGAAGGGGGGGCCGGGGTCAGTCTGGAACAGAAAAAGGGTGACCGCAAGAGTACGGAAATGTAAAAATGGATTGTTTTCCAGAAACCCACACAAAATGAAGCCGCCTCTTGACAGATGAGACTGACAGACGTTTCTTTGCGCTGAAAGAAACAAAAACAAAAACATCGTTTGTCCACTTTGGGTTAAATACCCTGCATTCTATTTTTCTCTTACCGAACCTTTTCGCCATGATCCCGTTCTCTGAGAGAGGGGCCGGTTTCGGATTTTTTTTTTCTGGCGTTGCCAGATAACGGCACAGAAAGATGCACCAAATGTCACCTTATTGTATCTGTGTTTATGAAATAGTTACTAATTAATAGTTAAAAATGAAAACGGTTCAGAACTAAGGAACATTTTATTGCAAAAGCCCAACTTTATGATCAAAGACAAATCCACATCGATGAAAAATAAATCAAAATACTCTGTGGTATTTTCAGGGGGCCGGACCAAATGCGGAGGCGGGCCGGATCCGGCCCGCGGGCCGTAGTTTGGGGGCCACTGCTGTAGGTGAAGCTCAAAAAATCTTTGTTTGAGGTTTGAAACTTTGCTCCAGCAGTCCTATCCTCATGCCTGCATGAATTTTCCACGTTGACTCCAGATAGCTGCATGTAAGGTTCATCAAAGATTCTAACTTCCACATACGTGTGTATGATTATACGCCTTATGACTGGCTGTGGCGACAAGTCCAGGTTGTGCCCCAACTCTTTGCCTGAGCCCAGGTCGGATGTAATCCTCACATTTGCCTTTTCATGGACAAAACCAAACGTAGCGACATATTTCTTGTGTGTCAATCGGAATGCTCTTTTGCACGAACGGGTATCAGCGACATTCGCTTATTATATTAGGGTCGTCTTTCAGGGAGTCCTCGTGTGCTAAATAAGCTGGGGAAAATCAGGCGGTTCTGCTGCGGCACATCCCCTCCCCCCCTCCCTCTCGCTTTTTGCACATCACAAAGAGGAGGGGAGTGGATTAAGTGTCATTCATACAGAAGCCTTCAAAGGGCTGCGAAGCGCCGAGTCAATGCGGCGATTAGTTTGATTAACCCTCAACAAAAGAAAGTGGAGGAGTGACATACACCCCGCCCCCCCAACCTCGAATTGACCCCTGCCCAGTTTTCCTAGCCTCCCCGCCATTGATTATTCATTAGGATTTATGATGAGGAAGCAAAGCGCTGCCACATCAGCGTATTTCCCAAAAGTTTCGCATGGTGTCAACTCCTGCCGCCCCCGGAATACACGGGCCATTAATCAGACCTCTCCGTGAAGGACTGCATTTCAATGAAAATGGACGATTTCCCGGAAAGATTGGAAATAGAGAGAAAGCGCGGTTGAAAACACTGGAAATGAGGCGGGTACACATATTGGGAGCGATTTGGAGCCTGATTAATTGCTTACGATCAGCTGATTATAAAATTTCCCGAGAAGATTATCCTGAGCGGTTTTCCTGTGATGCGGATTGATTTTTTTCCTCAACAATCTGATCGCACAACAATCGGAGTGGACAATCGCAAATGTTAAACTCGTTCGGTATTTCCGATCGGAAATTCTCATGTTTTGTCAACACTGAGTTGGGCTGAAACGTGAACTCTGCGATTGTGACGAAGGGACAGCCGATTACGTAGAATACAACATACCGCGCAAAATATGTGCATTTTCGATCGCTGGTGATCAAAGTCAGCAATGGGCTGATTCTCGGCTGGATTATCCTGAGCGATTATCCTGTGGTGTGTTTCGATTGATTTTTTTTTTCCCCCAAAAAAATTAGCAACTGATAATTGTTGAAAAATACTTACGTTTCGAAATTGGGTGACCAGAAGTCATCTGGGATCGACCCTAGGGCAGCACACATAGAAATGGCTGGAAATTCTAAACCCATTATAGGATCACATCACAAACTACTGACTTGGCATGCCGATTATTTTATTTTTTTTTTTTTTACAAGCTGGTGTGAAACGGGTAGTATTTTGGCATTTGTTGCCAAAACCTTTTCTCCGCTAATTAAATTGGTACTTCTCATATGAAGCTTCCCTTAAGCTACTTAAAACAAAAACATTCACTGATGTCACTCACAACCCCCCCTCGACCCCACACCAACATTCTCTTCAGATCACCAAGTTAATGATTAACCTGCCCGCGTACGGAACCCTCGCGGCCCCTTTGGTGCACAGTTTCATCCTCGAAGGAGAATGACAGTTATTTCCTGCCCCCGCTTCGTCTTCTGCCAAGTAAGCACAGATGCTTATTTTCAGGCCCAACCGACAATCCCCCTTACATCCCTCCTCCTCCTACCCATGTGCCGTGCCTCACCCAAGCATTTAGCACCTGGCTGATTGCTCCAAGTGTGGGGGAGTGCAGCGAAGAGGGAGTAAAGAGATTGCAAAATGGGTGAAAAGGGGGTTGGGGGGGTGTGGGTGGAGGGGAAACGAGGGTTTGACCGTACTGTCTAATCACAGCGGCTGAATCATCCTGCCAGCTAGCCATTGAACACATGAGGCTCTTTTATTCCGCACAAACTCTCCCCAAGCCGGGGCACGCTTTCGGGGCAACGTGCCCGTAAATGACACATCTCGAACGACATGTCCATATTCCTCTTGCCTCAGCTTGCCCTTTGTGTGCTTCTTAGGCAAATCGTAAGAGGACAGGGAATGATAGAGGCCCCGCTCCCGCCCGCCTCTATTTCAACGTTGGCATTTACGAATACAATGCACAGGAAGCAGACGCTGCAGGGGTCAGCGTTGCGGACGCCGCACGGGTTGGGGCATGGGCCAAGGCATCGGGCCACTGGAGCTCCAAAAATGAGCCGCGATGAAGATGAAGGCATCGACGAGGCCAAAGATGGGACAGCAGTTGATCAACGGGGCATCGGCCCTTGGCAAGGGGGGTTTTAGGACGGGCGCCAGGGTGCTCGTGATGCAGTGTTGGTTGGGAGACATGTTGAGACGAACCATTTCATTTGTTTAATGTCAGGCAAAGCATTAGCACTCTCCTACTCAGAAGCGATAAGAATCAACTGAAACCTCCTCGTGGACCCGCCCTGTATTCATTTCCCGGCAGTATTGAGGGACATTATTGTATTAGCGTTACGTTACAGCATGCATTGCATTTGGAACGTCTGGAAAGTTGATCAAGAATGCATGAGGGAGGGTTTATTACTAGTAAGGAGTCGATTTTCAAGGAAACACACGGTGGTGTCTTGAGTTTCATTCATTCCCTGACCCCAAAACTTTTTTTCCCCACTGAAATAAAATATAATGCCTTAAAACTGCTCCATACTGAAATTCAATTGAATTCCTTCTGGCATACCAACCTTGTACCAGTAGAAGAGAGACTGACAATCCCACTACAGTTCTCGGTAGTCCTAGCTTGGAGGCGACAGCCAATCAGACAACGGCACGCTGAAATGTGATTCGTAATACCGTATCAACTCCTCTCTCGGTGCACCAGTATGGCACTAATACTAGTCACTCTGCGTAGAGGATAAAGAATATATGACCGCGAGTACTCCTGCTGAACCATTTCTGTTCAAGCCGTTGACTCAAGGGTTAAAGCACAGCAACATAAATGCTAATTAGCGTTGGTATTAAGATAGCGGAGCGTATCCTTTGGGTCTTGCTTGTTTTAAATACACATGGTGTGATTCTCTTTGGTTTATATATAAGTCTCCTTTTTTGCAGAATTGTTCACGCCTGTATTTGCAGACCAGCATGTAAAAAAGTCAATTTTACATAATATGTCAGTTTGGGAAACCATGCTCGGAATCCCATCCGCCTTTGGGCTGCACTCGGTGCGGGGTTACTCACAGAGCCCAAGATTACGGCAGATTATCCTACCCTCGGCTGGATGGCGACTCGAGCACAGAAGGTTGTGGACACTGAATTTGCAGAACCACAGGTGTCAGCTCATGGCTGACACCTGCTCGATTTCATGGGAAATGGATTTATGTGATGTGCTAAACCAAAAGGGATTATCGGAGACGGCCGCCGCCAAGGAGCCTTTTAATCCATTAAAGCTCGATAAACTCTACCTGGATTTAGTGGTCGAGATGAGACACACTCATAGAACACAATTGGCTTTTATTTGAGGGAATTGCCCTGAAAGGCCCTCGGGGAGCCACTTAGTACAAAGACTTCCAACCTTTTGCATGCTCTGCTAAATTGTTAAACTACGACGTTCTTGCTACTCAAAGAGTATCGCCATATTCAAGTCCTCGCACTGCTTCAAAATTTTTATCTTCCAGCCTAGGAGGTGATTCAGTACAGCAGTTCTCTCCAAAAATCCGTCATTACAAAGATAAGCAGGCCAAGGCCAAACATTCCTTTAAGATATCTGTCTGCCTCTGACTGATTTTATGGAATTCAATTGAATTCCTTCTGGCATACCAACCTTGTACCAGTAGAAGAGAGACTGACAATCCCACTACAGTTCTCGGTAGTCCTAGCTTGGAGGCGACAGCCAATCAGACAACGGCACGCTGAAATGTGATTCGTAATACCGTATCAACTCCTCTCTCGGTGCACCAGTATGGCACTAATACTAGTCACTCTGCGTAGAGGATAAAGAATATATGACCGCGAGTACTCCTGCTGAACCATTTCTGTTCAAGCCGTTGACTCAAGGGTTAAAGCACAGCAACATAAATGCTAATTAGCGTTGGTATTAAGATAGCGGAGCGTATCCTTTGGGTCTTGCTTGTTTTAAATACACATGGTGTGATTCTCTTTGGTTTATATATAAGTCTCCTTTTTTGCAGAATTGTTCACGCCTGTATTTGCAGACCAGCATGTAAAAAAGTCAATTTTACATAATATGTCAGTTTGGGAAACCATGCTCGGAATCCCATCCGCCTTTGGGCTGCACTCGGTGCGGGGTTACTCACAGAGCCCAAGATTACGGCAGATTATCCTACCCTCGGCTGGATGGCGACTCGAGCACAGAAGGTTGTGGACACTGAATTTGCAGAACCACAGGTGTCAGCTCATGGCTGACACCTGCTCGATTTCATGGGAAATGGATTTATGTGATGTGCTAAACCAAAAGGGATTATCGGAGACGGCCGCCGCCAAGGAGCCTTTTAATCCATTAAAGCTCGATAAACTCTACCTGGATTTAGTGGTCGAGATGAGACACACTCATAGAACACAATTGGCTTTTATTTGAGGGAATTGCCCTGAAAGGCCCTCGGGGAGCCACTTAGTACAAAGACTTCCAACCTTTTGCATGCTCTGCTAAATTGTTAAACTACGACGTTCTTGCTACTCAAAGAGTATCGCCATATTCAAGTCCTCGCACTGCTTCAAAATTTTTATCTTCCAGCCTAGGAGGTGATTCAGTACAGCAGTTCTCTCCAAAAATCCGTCATTACAAAGATAAGCAGGCCAAGGCCAAACATTCCTTTAAGATATCTGTCTGCCTCTGACTGATTTTATGGAAAAAAAAAAAAAATCACGAGGCACCAGGTGATACTGTTTCATTTGCTTCCTTTATGTACCAACTCCCACACATAACAAGCCAATCTACTGGGTCTGGTGGGTCACTGCCCCTCTTGGCATAAATTTAAGCAGACTGTCACAAAAGAAAGGTAGGAACTGTTGCAATTGGGTTCATTCTTTGATTATAGGAGTCCAGAAGGTACTTGGGTATACTTTTGCCCCATTTCCACTACAGTCTAAAAAAAAGCAGGTATTGCAAGGTGTGATTTCTGCACCTGGTCAGCCACGTTTCCAAGTGTAGTTAATTGGCAGTGGCGTGCAAATTGGGGGCCTGATGGGGCAGCAGCCCCCTCCCTTTCTTTTGCTGGACAATGCACCAGATGTTAACCAGAAAAAAAAAATCTTCCACACACCCATCCCCTGTTGTCGATCGTTTATGAAGGGGTGTCGAATGATTGGATGGACTTCCCTCAATTAACAGCAAATGGCAAAATGTTCCTTCGGCGAGCAGAGCTAAGCGTGCTCATCATTAGCCTAACATGCTCCAGCTATATTTAAAAAAAAGGCACTACAGAAAGGTTTATTGATGCATATTGACGTTAAAATGATGAATTTGACATTTTAAGTCACAGGTGTCAAACTCAAGACTCGGGGGGGCCACCACATCATTTTATGTGGCCCGCGAAAGCAAATCAAACATGTCAACTTCCATGATGCTTGCTAAAATCTCAGCCAAAATTTAACATTCTTATATGTAAGAAATAAGAGAGACATTGTAAGCATTTTCATGTCACCAAAACCTTCAATACAGTAACTTAACCTGTTATTACGGATTTCTTTATATGGTTTCAGTCATCACGGCCCTCCAAGGGAAACGGTAACTAAAATGTGGCCCACGACAAAAATGAGTTTGACACCACTGTTTTAAATGGTTTTGTCCAGCTTCGTCATCTCGGGAGGATTAAAAATGTCTCTGTGGAACGCTGTATAATGAAACCACGAGGTCACAGCCACTCACAGCTGTCAAGTAAAGCACTGCGGGCGACAGCCATCCACTTCCCGACGACGCCACCGACTTTCGCTGGGAATGACGGAAAAGGTCAACCGTGGCACGCCTGACTCCTTTTATTAAGTGCCTTGTGTTTGTCGCCCACAGAATACCGGAGAATAGCGTTCCACTGCCCTCGCCGCCACCGAGAACTTAAGCGCTCCTGAATTGTGATGGTAGCATTTAGCGCTTGGATCCGCGGCTCGGTCCGAATCCAACTACCCCCGAGCGGTGGCGCGTAAGAGCGGCTACCAACGTGGCCTTTGGATGGAGCCGGGCTGTCAGGTGATGATGACAGATGGCTTCAAGACAAACTGCTGAATACATTATGGAAAATGAAGACCTGGGGGGAGGGGGGGGGGTGTGATGCTAAAAAAAAAAAGCCAGAAAATGGCCACTTCCATGTTTGCAACATTCGCCGCCGACTCCCGGTGTGAGAATTTGTAAAGCAAAGACGTTCTTTGTTTAATATGGGAACGTCGACAAAATATATGCAAACGTTTGCCGTTTTCCTGATGCTATAATGACCATACAAAGTACAGAACTAATCGGCTATGATTCAAACGGAATAGGGTGGAGAATATGCAAGTTTTTCGGTGAGTAACAGATGAGGTTCCCAAAAATCTGGCAAATAGGTATCGAAACACTGTCGGGACACAAGCATGATTTGAATTTCAGCAGTTAGCTTTCACGACAGATCCTCACTGAAAAAAAAAAAAAGACATTTTGTAAAAGCTGAGCAAGAAACTCAGATCCGGCCAAGATCGCCTAGCTGAGCTTTTCATTATTTCGGCATTCGTAGCTATCAAGCCATTCGCTTCGCACGAGGAATCGACATGACTTCACTACTCAGTGCATCAGCGGGAGCATTTTCGAATGAATTTCAGAGATTCGGGGAAGCAAGAACCCCGCTGTTTTTTTTTTTTTTAGAACAGTATATGTTACAAAAAAAACAGTCCGAGGTGTAGCTGGCTTCAAAAAGGTCAAATCACTCTTGGCTTTTCAGCACTGCAAGCCGTCGAGCTGCTCTTTAAAATGTCATGGATTATTTCCAAGAGGCCGATTGATCCAGGCTCCGCTACCTGACTGCATCTTTCGAGTATCCACTTCCCTCACTGCAGCTCCGCAGGGGACGACGTGTAGCATGTCGCCTGCCGCCGCTGTCTCACCTTTTATTGAATCGGGTTTTCATTAAAATGCGCTACGATAAAACTCTCACATATGTCAATTCCCAAAGGCTTTTTGGGAGTTGTGATTCCCCACACCCGGCTGCGTTTACACCTGCCATTTGGAATTCCGAAGGATAGCCGCTCTTTGTTTAATGAGCATCCTCCTCCGGTATGTTTTTCTACTCTTCATCTCCAAAACAGATGGATCGTCTGTCACGCCTTTGTAGTTTCCCGCCACTCGCAGACAAATGACTAGCTGGGCGACACAAGCACACGTGATAGCGTCATCCATTGGCTTTTGATGTTTAATGGAGTTTGTCCGGGTAAGGGTTGGATGGAGGAGCAGATAAAGGCGGCATCCTGCTGAATTTAATGAGCCGGATTTTTTAGCGGCTCCGACTGGCCTTCATGGAAAGCGGAAGAGAGCACTTTTTAGCTCGCCAATTACGCACGGCGGTGTGTTGATGCGTGAAGTAAACGAGTTGACGGAAGGTGGACTGCTGACTTCCACCACCGCCCCGCCGGCCTCCCTCCCTCAGCCGACAAGCCCACACAAGCACGTGTGTATTTTTAGGAGATGGTAACTCCCTCTCTGCAGGCTTTTCTTTTCATGCACACCGGGAAAAGAAAACACGGAGACACAACGAGAGAGACGAGAGACGAGTGTGACTCATCCACAGCTACCAACGTGTCACTCTGTTCCTCCTCATCTATATCGAGGTTTCTGCAAGGGAATAAAGCTATCTGGCTCGCTAGATGTTATCATTCACTGCCATGAAGCTACCTAGAAAGGTAGCAGATAAACTCCCTCACAATTGCAGGTTTCATTCTTCAACACAAGTCTGTCTAACTCCCTCGCTAGATTTCGCTAGTGGGCTAGCAAGTGGGCAGCCAATTAGCGGTCTACTCCAGATTTTATAGCAGTAATAGATGTAACAACCGGCACATCTATCTACCTATCTTATAAGTTAGATACCTATCTATTTTAGATTTTATCGTTTACTGCACTGTAACTAGCTAGGTCGCAGTTACCTTCATTGTTCACTAAAATAGAAAAAAATCCATCTGTCGACCTACAGTACCTACCCTACTTATCGACTCTTATTTGGACCGGCTGTACAGTGTTTCGTTATGGGATAAAATTTGTCATTTTTATTTCATTTACATATTATAATAACATACAGTACATTAGCTGGGCAGAGCTCCACAGCTGTGGAAAACTTCGTGCCTGGTCCCAGTGCCCAAGAACCCCCACCCTAAGGAGCTGAACAGCTACAGACCGGTGGCGCTGACGTCTCACCTGATGAAGACGCTGGAGAGACTCGTCCTCGCTCACCTTCGACCGCTGGTGAGCTCGGCACTGGACCCGCTGCAGTTTGCCTATCAGTCTGGCATCGGAGTGGAAGACGCCATTATCTACCTCCTCCACTCAGTGCTGTCTCACCTGGAGAAGGCTGGGAGCACTGTGAGAATCATGTTCTTTGATTTCTCCAGTGCCTTCAACACCATCCAACCCAACCTACTGAGGGACAAACTGCAGAACGCCGGAGTGGACCACCATCTCACAGCATGGATTATAGACTACCTCACAAACCGGCCGCAGTACGTAAGGGTGCAGAGCTGTGAGTCGGACAGGCTTCTCTGCAGTACGGGAGCGCCGCAGGGGACTGTTCTGGCTCCGTTCCTGTTCATCCTCTACACCTCGGACTTCAGACATGCCACTCCAAACTGCCACCTTCAGAAGTTCTCCGATGACTCTGCGATTGTTGGCCTCATTACAGAGGGGGACGATCGGGAGTACAAGCGACTGACGAAGGACTTTGTGGACTGGTGCCAGCAGAATCAACTCCAGATCAACCCTAGGAAAACTAAGGAGTTGGTTGTGGATTTCTGCAAGCAACAGTCCTCACCAGCACTGATGAACATCCAGGGTATGGACATAGAGAGGGTGACCTCCTACAAGTACCTGGGTGTTCTTCTAAACAACAAACTGGACTGGTCGACTAACACGGACACCCTGATTAGGAAAGGTCAGAGCAGACTTTTCCTACTCAGGAAACTGAGGTCTTTTGGGGTTCAGGGGTCACTCCTTAAGACTTTCTATAACTCGGTGGTGGCCTCGGCCATCCATTATGGCATTGTCTGCTGGTCAGGCAGCATCTCGGCCCGGGACAGGAAGAGATTAGAGCGACTAGTCAGGAAGGCTGGTTCTGTCCTGGGCTGCTCCCTCGACACTCTGGAGGAGGTGGGCAACAGCAGGATGCTAGCTAAGCTAAAAGCTATGTTGGACAGTCCCTCCCACCCCCTTCAGCCAGCCCTGACAGCACTCGGTAGCTCCTTCAGTCAGAGACTGTTACACCCGCGTTGCAAGACGGAGAGATACCGCCGCTCGTTCCTACCGACTGCTGTCAGGCTGCTGAATAAAAAATGAATAAATAAATGAATCATAGAATTATTTAAATGATATGACAACATATGTGAATAGTACTGTGACTATTGTATTATATTGCACTTAATTATTGACCTTATCCATGTTTGTATTTATATTGCACTTAATTGAACTGTGTTTTATTTTCTCTTCTTTCTACCCACAATCTTGCTGCTGAAGGCTGTAAATTTCCCCAGTGTGGGACAAATAAAGGATATCTAATCTAATCTAATCTAATCTAATTAGTATTTCTTGTTTTTGTATTGCACAAATTCAATGTACAGTACAATCACAAAATCATTCAGTCTTGCATGCTAGATAGCACCGAATTAGCTAGTTATCACTCCCCCCCCAATGTAACAAAGGTATCTAAATGGCTATCTATCTTGTTAGTATCACAACAATGTTTCTATATGTACGTATCTTATCTTGTTAAATCCCTAGCAGCTAGCTTGTGACAATTAATACATTTTTGTATTAAGTACAACGTAACAAATTCAAATACCCATCTATCCAGTTTTCAATCTCTGATCTTCTTTCCTAATCTAAATTCACGGCACATTAAATCCAATCAACAAGCAAAACGCCCACTAATAAGCAGCCTTTGCATCAAATTCGTCATATGCCGCACAATGATGCCGGGCTCCACCATTACTCGGCAACAAAGGATAATTACACACAGTGATGTAATGTGGCGAGCCTTGCCCAGCATGCAGCCAAGTGAAGAAGTGTTCAAGGTTGATTTGACAGCGAGAATGGTCCACTTACAGCGTCACGCCCGCAACTGTCCGCTTATTTGTTAGTTGTGTGGGTGAACGAAAGGCAGGGAAACACATCCATGAATTGCCTCCTCGCGTGTTTACGTGGCTGTGATGTTCATTGTCCACGCCATTGACAGCACGCATATACAAATTTTTATATTCAACATTTTTAAAAGGTGTGTATATTTTTTTCAAATATCTTTTTTTTCTGCGGGTGTATTTTTGATTACACTGCTAAGAAGTACATGTTCACCCTGGTGTATTAATAATTGAGACACACTTGCTGTGCAATATTCTGTTACCGTATGATTATGAATTCTACGTGCGGGCAGGAGGGACTTGACTGTGGCGGCATTATAATGAAATGCACTAGCCCTAACTTTAACCCTATTTGGATGCAGCTGTGTCCTGCCTAAAACTCAGAGGGATTCATAATAATATTGTTACACCTTATTCGACCCGATTGCACGTGCAAAGCAACGTTCCCCTTTAGCATTTAGCTTAACGTTTGCCCAATATTTACGATTTACTTCACGATCATCAAGTCTGATTTAGTACTGACGTGGTAAAAAGAAACAGTTTCACTCTCATGTGATTCGATATTATTAGCGAGACTGGCCGGAAGGATTTAGCTTACCGTACGTGGAGAATTCACACACGCCATCGTGTTTACAATGTTTTCATTAATTGTGTCCGTTTCAGCACTCACATGGAGTTTTGACACTCCATTATTACATGTTAGCAACATATTAGCTTTTAGCTAACTCTCTTGCTAATATTAACATGTCATTTGTCCTAAAGTTACACAGGCTCCTCTGTGTTTACAATGTAGTCGTTAACTATGTCAGTTTTAGCACTGGCATGGGAAAAAGGGAACTTTTCACTCTCCCAAATCGGTAGATTTTAACATTGGGTCAGTGGTTCATCATGTCCAAAATATGTTAGCGGCCCTTCAGCTAGCTGCTAAGACATTATGTTGAAGGTTACGTTAACTGCTAAAATGAAATTAATCGAGATGAACTTTGTTTGGTTTAGGCCCAAAATTCAGAATTGTTTGATCGATAGATTTTGAATTTGAAGTATGTAAAACAAACAAACAAAAAAAAAAAAATAAGGAAAGGAAAATGAGCTAAAAAAAGATGCTACATGATACTCCCTCTGCAGGGGTGTCAAGGGACTTTACATTATGTCTAGTCAATTGCTACATTAAGATGGTAATCTCTTGATGAATGCATAATTTAAATGATCTTGTTTTTATGTTAATAGCGCCGTGTAATTACTATCCCTGTTGTATATGTTTCCTGGCCTCCACGGAGATGAAATGTAACAATTAGCATAACTGTACTCCACTATTAGAGTACAATTCCCAGAAGATTTAACAGAGAGGAGAATCCCATTAATAGGACTAGACGAACAACACAGATAATCTGGCAGTTATGGGCTGTTAGCAAGGTAAAAATGGGGATGGTCCGTGTGTATTGTCCTCAAAATCTGTCCTCGCAGCGGGCCGGTTGACTGAGCCGCATTTGTCCGATGACTCAATCTGTCTGTCGTATTCGCTCTTGTGTCACTCACTGCCCGGCTGCCCCTTAAAGCCTCCGTTTCTGTTATTTTCTTTCAAAGCACCGGAATTCTTTTCCCCCCCTCAAAAATGTTCCATAATTCAAATGTGCCTCTTCTGTTTCCACTTGGCATCACCTCGCCTTGGCACGCCGTCTGTTGTCCAAGACGTCTGGAAAAGGCGACGGCGCCAAATGAAGCAAGGCGATGTTTAAATCAAATAGTTGAAAGGTGTAGTTTTATTTGATTTTTTTTTTCAGCTTTTGAGCGGTGCTCGGCGTTCGTCTGCTTTTGTCTAGATGGAGGCGTGGCGGCTCCCATTGCGAGGGGCTAAAAAAAAATTAGCCGGTAACCTATGAGATATGGTTCAACGAGTTTTATGAGATTGCGAGGAATCACAAATACCGGTCGATAAAAGACACATAACAAAGGAGGTAGATAATGACCATCATGGCTCACCTATTTACTGGGTTTGATCGTGTGACATTTGCAAGCTAAGCCCTTAGGCACTGCGATCTCATTTTCAGTCAACAGCAAGTGGCAATACAAGTCAAAATGGCCTTCCCCTGAGATGGGTAAAATCGGGTGGATTTCTCATCCCGCAGATGCAATATTAATGCAAATAACATGTTTAGGCTAGTGGGGGCACATAGAACTTATTGTAACGAAAAGGATGGACTTCATGTCCCCTTTAAGCTGAGCGGGGTACCATGAAGTGCAAGCCCCAATTGAATCTCAGGTCTGTATTAATAATAAATAACATACAGGACAAGGGACCAACAGCAATATTTTGGTAGGAAGGCTAAAGAGGAGTCTGTTGAATTTGCTTCTCCACAGTATTGTACAGGAGATTAAAGGTATAGCACAAGAACAGAGACTGAGGAGTCCAAGATGGCATCAAGGTTAACCTCGCAAACAATACGTCAGCTGTTTTATGAATCATTTACAAATTGTGGGTTATTAAGTCCCCTCGCTCTCACGCACGCACGCACGCGCACACACACACACGCACACACACACACACACACACACACACACACACACACACACACACGAGGTGCCACAGCGTTGAAGTGTTTCAGTCTAGCTCTATTAATGGCAGCAACAGATGGTCACATTCAAGGCGGTTGTGGAACATCAGAGGGAGCTGCAGTGGTTTGAGCAGCGTGATGGCGACAAAATATTTTACCGGCGGGCTGAATGCGTCTCTCCGTGCCATCGGTCGCGGCTGCGCCGTGAGGATGTAACTTTAAAAATTTAAAAAAAAAAAAAAACCTCGCACGGGTCAAACGTTGCCATACTGCACTCTGCTTAGCATGCAGAAGCAGCGTTCTTATCAGCCTTAGGCCATGTCTGCCTAAACAGTTTTGACGCCCCTCTAAAACGTACATGGTTATTGTTAAAACTTTCCACCTGAAGACCCACGTGCGGAGGGAATGACAAAGCAACAGGTGTGTTTTACAGATAAGGCAACCTAATAACAATGATGGATCAAGAAAAGCGGAATCACTCCCTAAGCCTCAGTCTTTAATGGCATGCTATGTTTTTATTTTCCATCTGTGACACATACAACATGGAAGATTGAAATTTCATTTTCTAGGGCCCACAGTCTCAAGCTCTGTTCTGCGGGGTTGTCATTTTGATTATAAACGTGCCAATGTGTGTTTATCGCCGAGGACGCCTACAACGCAAACCCCGAAACGGAGGTATATATGGAAGCGCATCCGCGGTGAGTCTGCAAGTCCGAAGCGGTCTGCAGAAAGATCAGTGCTGAAACTGACCAAAAAAAGTATTTACAGCAGTAACAAGGAAAAAGAAATCTATTGTCTTTTAATTGAAACTCCACCATCAGCAGTATTGCGGCATTAAATCACGATGCACAAACTATTTAAATGTTTGCATTCTATTTTCTAGGGTTTCATAAGGAACAAAAACAACTTTAAATGGTGACCGTGGACCAAATTCTTTTTTTTGTCTCCGAAAAATCAAAAGCGGTCAGGAACAGAAAAATCGAAAAGAAAAAAAAACAAAAACAAATAAATAAATCAACAAGAAGTGGCTGGTGTGGATGTATGGCAACAACCAGAGGCTGGAAAGTGAAGCGAAGCTCAAAGAAACAACGAGAAGCGAGGCTGGTTGTGTTAATCTCATTACACCGAGAGCCCCGAGGCTCCTCTGGCCCTATTTATAGCAGCCTGACAGAAAGAGAAAGGCCGGCCTTCGTATGTATACTGCCGTCGCTGTTGCTTATGCAACTGAGCGGCAAACGACGTCGCCAATCACACGGGGGCCCTCGTGTCAAGCGGAGGGAGAGGGAGGGGGAAAAAAAAAAAAGACGATGTATCAAAACAAGAGCTTCCCTCGGCACGCCAGCCGGGATGAAAGTGGCAATCAAGAGTCTGGACAAAATATCCCGTCAGATATGAAATATGCAATATGCAATGTTCCTAATGTGTCTTTTGAGTGGTCACCTTGCCAAATCGAGAAAAAAATGAGGAGAGAGGAGAAGCCGCACATGTTGGGAGAGGACTCAATTTTGATCCTCTCACAACAACAAAAGCCCTCATTTCCCACAAGTAATCACACAATCAGCCCCAGGACACACACTCATGCACACTACACTGTGTGAACACACACGCTCACACAGAGCGGGAGGGATCTCAGACTGGGGGAGTTAATTACCTCCACCAAGGAGGCTCTGTTTTCACCAGCGTGGGTTTGTTTTTTGTGGTACTTCCCGTATTCTGTATTTTTTTTAAAAAAATTTAATGACAGCTATTTTTGATGCCACACTGCATATATTAGTGGAAATGCAGAAAGTAATAAGGTCATGATTTTTTTTTTTTTTTTAATCGCTCTGACACCCCCCCTCGCTTGAGAATTTGAAAATCACAAAGAGTGGAGTAATGTGAGTGAATTAAATCAGGCAGCGGTGACTACGGAATGTCACCGTCCTGTCCTGTTTGCTTTGTTTCATCAGTCTCCAGCTGGAGAGTGGGCGTTCCCGCACGAGCCGCACCCGACACGAATCTGGCCTCGTTACCTATTGACTTTGAAAAGCCGCGCTTCGCTGACAACGGGCGGTCGGATTATTAAGCCTCGCTCACGACTCTTGTTTCCAAGCGCTTCAGTTTAGTTGACGAGCAATTTACATTTTCTCGGTCCTTGCCTTTTGCAAGGGCTTTTGGTTTGTTCCGCATTTTCCTGGTTTCTTTGTTACCAGCGTCCTGAGTTTTTTTACTTTGTCGGTCCTGCGTTATTTTTGTTGCTAAACATATTTTTGTCATACGCTCTTATCCTTGTCTACGTTTGTGGGATCCACACCGATCTGGATTATTCCGGAACATCACACGGAAATCAGATATTGACTGTTGACAAGATGAAATTCGGAGGATTTGGACATTTTTAAGTTGAACAATATCTCTAAGCGATTAATCGATTATCACAATAAGTATCGATTGATTTGATAATCGATTGTCATTGTTGCATCTCTATAATTAGATTACATTAACAAGAAGTAGATAAATTATTAGTTAACAAAAACAAAAAAAAAGACACTATTTAACCACATTGCTGTCACATTCTCATGAGATGGAACGAAAATCATGAAGACAAATGTGTGGAGTTGTAATGGCAGAAGTTGCGTTCTTTTTTTTTTTTTTTAATTTGTTGACATAAGTGCATATGTAGGAGAAGAAGGAAAAGAAGCCACGGGAGAAGAGTAAGAAAAGGAAGAGATGCTCCACTGAAAACCCCCCCCCACCCCTCCTCCCCCTCGGGCAGCGCATTTGGCCCGTCTGCCCTCTGACACAGTGAATGTGACGCACTGATGTGTGAACGCGAGTGTGTGACCTACAAGGAGACAGGTTGTGCTCACACATGGATCCGGGCGCATTTGCTGGCCTCCTTGACATTCGCCCCGAGCGCCTTTCGTACATCGTGGAAAATTCTTACGGTGGCTGCAGGTGGCCGCTTTTGTTCCATTCTGTGCACGCGGGACTATTATGTCTATTGTTTTTTTTCCATTTTCCCTTAGACCTAGACAGGAAGCTGCACGCATTTCTGAGATGACATCAACAAAAAGATCCAGCTATGAGTTTGTGCATTCAAGTCGACAAATGTATGTCGATTGCAGGGTCTGGTTTCATGGTCCCAATATTTTGCAGATTATTATTATTTTTAATAGTTTGTAACTATTTTACTCTCTCTCCTGTTTATTTTAGGAGTAATTCCACTGTCAACCACTTGGTGGCAAACATTTTTTTGTATCACTGTTGCCGAAGACTACAGATTGTCAAATCTTCTTCAGTCCTGCTTTTTGCGCCTACGGGAAGCAACAGCTGTAGAAAGAAGTATTGATGTATATATATCGTGAGAACATAAGTGAAGTTTTTTTTACTTTGGGGCTGGGGGGGGGGGGGGGGGGGGGGGGACAGGATGTGTTTACTGCAAACAGAGCAATTGGTACACCAGGGGTCACCAACCTTTTTGAGAGTGAGAGCTACTTCTTGTGAACGGATTGAGCAAAGGACTACCAAATTGATACAAAACGGATCAAACATATTTGCTCCGATTATCTTTAATCATATTAGCATGCGTACTTAATGATATTCATTTTCAGACTCTGATCATGTTAAAGATGTCTCACAATACTGCCAGCGTTTGTATTTTGAAAAAATCATCATTTCTACAAGATTCCTAGAAAATCACGATGTCTTAGCACTGGTGAGCTATGTTTAGAACAGCCCCACAGGGCTACTCATGTGGTCCTCTGCAGTACACTGTTAGGCCCTTTTCAAAACCCTAAGTGTCTTATCCAAATTCTCTTGGTGTCTCTCCAATGTATATAACGTTTTTAAATCTATTTGTAGTCTTGGATAGTGTGTTTAAAGATCTTGAAAAAGTTGTAAAAACATGCTGCCATTCAACATACGGGCTAAAGAGTGCCGTTGGTATTTTCAAACTGCCAAACCCTTCGATTGTGCCTGTTTCTCAATGGGCTTTGCTTCGTGAAAGTGTCACTACCATTTACCTGACATCTGAATTCCAAGCTCAACATTTCTCGGTTTTGACAGCAGCAAAAATCAACAGAGCAGGAGGTGCATGTTTTTGGTAGCAAAGGTTGACGTATATTTCATGCTCCAATGGCTCCCAGATGCTCCGGCGCAGGAAGCCCGACCTTCCCTGAAATGAAGCTCCGAGCTGCCGTGACGTCCCGGCGCCCCCCCCCCACCCCCTCCCTCTTCCTCCTCCTCCTCAGCATCATCATTTCCTCCTACATGTTTCCACTTGTGCTCATTTGCACATCATCTCCTGCTACATCGACGATATGTTCCATCGTGATGCCGTGTGGAATAAAAGCACTGGGACGGTGAAAATGGAAGAAAATACGGCGCCGTAACTTCATATAACAGCTTCCACTTGCCGATATTGGATCTGTTGACTTATCAGCTCTGTTCATCCTAAAGGTGTTTGGTTGACTTCTTCCACACCAAACCTATCCGAGATTGCCTTTTGAGGGCGTGCGTCTCTGTATCTTGATACATGGGGAACGCGATGTTTCAACAACACATTTCAAGTGGAAACCTTCAATTTGGTTTGATGATTCAATATGGTACGGCTGTAGTTTTTTGTCATGTTTATTACTATGTAACAACATGTAAAAGCTCTCCAAAGGCCAAACAGTTCAAATTCATGAAATTCAGAGCCAAGAACTATATAAGTGCACTACATTTACCATTATGATCAAATCTGGTTTTTCTGGGACAATGACATATATTTAAGCAAAAGTACAATTAGTATTCGAATTGATTCAGGAGCTGCTCCTTAAATGGTAAACAAATAACAAATGCAGATTTTTGGGTTCGAGTCCGAACTCTAGGACAAATTGATTCAAATCTCGATCCATGGATTTTCTATATGATTCAAGGATGGGACGGTTTGTAAGCGAAACAATTCGTTTCGGTCCACTTCAATCCAAACCAATTTTCCGTTGCAAAACAGTTTTCATTCCACCCCCTAATACCTTTAGAGACCAAAAAAAGGGCCTTCACCAAACTGCTGAAGACATAAAACTGTCCTGCCCTGATTGATTCATTGATGAGCAGAAGCTTTGTCCAAATAATTCTACCCACTGACGGCCCCCATTTCCAAAAGAACAGAGCAGGTACAAACACAAAGCGAGGCGCGAAATCCCAACCGGCGGAGGTGCACGGCGTTAAATGAACACCCGTCTGATGGCATCAATCAAAACGCAGCATTGTTATCTCTGCCGAGGAAGGATACGCCGTGAAGTGAATCAAAAAAACTCGCATTGTGAAGCATTTGCCACCTTCACTCTCACGCAAACAATCGGGAACTATTTCAAATTAAAATATAAATACAATAATGCAAAAGTAATAAGAGTCCGATCCACATGGCGGGAGAGAGAATGAACAAATGTCTGGACAAAGACGAGTGTGATTGGATTGGGCTGACCATGCACACAAACACGCATCGAGGGCTGCCGCGATCCGCGCCATCTGTGCCCATTCTTTGAAGACGTCCACGCTCGTGTGTGTGTGTACAGCTGAACGTGTGTGAGGCACTTCCAAAAATGGAATATATCACTGCTTAACGTCATTTGGAAGTTATAGTATTACTACGGACGAGTGGTTATCCCGTCTGCCTAAGAGTTGAGAAGTCCTGGGTTTGAATCTCCTGTGTTTCAAGATCCAGATTTAGCCGGCAGAACCAGGGATCAGTATCGGGACGATACCGGCCTTATTTTCAGGTATAGGGTAGTCGTGGCGGCAGCCGATACCAGCCAGCGAAACTGAAGGCCAAAGAAATCTGACATCGAGTAAGTTAGTTGGCGCTATACTGCGACGGTTTGACACATCGGCGAATCATCATCCGGGTCTTTGTTCACAATTTTTTGTCACTGTGTTCGATATCAAAAGTACGAGAGGTATCGATCCTCGGTATCAGTGAGTACTCAAAGAGTGAATGTTTGTACTGTTATTGGTGTACTGAAAATGACTTTTGAACGTCCCTCGTTCTTTTTAAGCATTTTCGTTTTGACTTTATTTCATTAACCAAAGGGCTTTTTCAATTTTAGTTAGTTATTTCGTTATCTATAATAAAGTGGTGTGGAGTTAGCAGGTTCTCCCAGTGTTTGTGTGTGTGTTTTTTTAGGGCCCAACGATTTTGAAAAATAACCTAATCGTGATATTTTTTTTTTCCCTCAACATTGAAATTGCGATTTACTATGCGATTAGTTTTGCAAGGTCCTCTTCCCACGTATTTTCTAATAATCACCAATATTAGACCACTGTGCTGTGCTCATGCTACACCTCTTTTAATCTGGCATCCGGAGAGAGCGACTTGAGCCAGCCACTCAGCTCGACTCTCCCGTGACATCGTTCACATTAGTGTGACAGGACGCTCGGCTCGACAGGTGTACGCCGTTTGTTCTTTCCGCGCCGCTGGTTCTGTGTGTGTGTGTGTGTGTGTGTGTGTGTGTGTGTGTGTGTGTGTGTGTGAGTGTGTGTGTGTGTGTGTACGCCACTACGCGTTTGCCATCCTCAGACAGACAGCACGCCACAGCGCGTTCCGCTGGGGACGTTCCCCTTCGGTGGTACACGTTTGACATGTGTGCTACGTTCACGCGACAACATCCATCCGTCTTCTACTGCTTATCCCGATCTAGGTCGCGGACGGAGCTGGATAACGGTTTGGGAACAGTCAAAGGGCACTTTTAAACACCTATGGACAAATTAGAGTCTTTGGCTAATCTATCATGTCTATTTTGGGAAGGTGGAAGGAAAGCCAGGTAAGGGACAGGGACAAGATACAAACTGCACACAAAGGCCCTAGGCGGGATTCAAACTCAGAACCTCACAACTGTGAGGCAGTCGTGCCAGCCATTATGTACCACCGAGTCACCCAACAAGACCATCTTGTCAAAACGTGACTTTTTTATGTGTCAAAACATTCACGCGAAAATGCCTGGAAATGCCGCAAAATGCATGCCAGGCCACAAGGTGGCGGTGCCACATTGCAAGTGACCTTCTTCTGCCAAATGATTAAAAACTGAAAGCTACAAGCAAAATAATTCAAAATTGCGCAAAGGTAAAAAATTTGAGTTGTGATACGTGTACCTAATAAAGTGCCCTACAATGTGTATATTCAATTATCAGTTTCAATTTTGCACGTTTTTTTTCCCCATTGTTTTTGCATGATTAAAGTGTAGCTAAATGCCTGATATGTGACCGATAAAATCAACACCAGAAAGGCATGTTTGATGCTTGAAAGCCGCGAGTCGGCCCATAACCTTTTGTCTGTCATGTAAATGTGACAAAAAATGAATTAAAAAAAAAAAAATCATACATGCACAAGGTAAGCAGAGCTGCAGTGAGACTTTGCTGAATGCCCAGATTTGACTTAGCTAACAGCGTTAGCTCCCAACAAGCTGCACTTACTCTAGTGACAGTATTTGCTTGGCTGTGTACACACAGCGTAGTGTATGAAGTGCTGTCTCCATTAGGGAAAATAAAATCAATACTGTCTTGGGGGAGGTTTCATGAGCTTCTCTTCACTGTGAAACTATGTCTCCTTTAATTCAAGCGAGCGGATTGAAAATTGATCTAGGGTGTGATTAATGTCGTGTCGTCGCCAGCTCGAGCCGGAGAATCCCAGCAAGCAAACAGACGAGACATACAATGCAGCACCAAAGCAGAGAGGAGATCCAATCAACGTGAGTCATTTACGCTCAACTCGGAATGATGACCAAAAAAAAAAAAAAAAAACAACAAAAAAAATACCAAACAATCACAGCCGGTCCCTTTTTTTCTTAAAGCACAAAAGGAGCCGCTGGAGTCGCGTTATTGGACAGTTCTGTTGCCACAATGGACAGTTGCGTTGCACGACGATGAAAGTAGTGCGTCGGATTTGAACACAGGAAAGCGTGTAATACGGTTTGGTGGTGTTATTACGCCAAATCAAACAGGACAGGGAGGCGTATGTGGCGGAGGAACAGGTGGCTTTCGTTTGTGAATATTTGATGCTTTTGTTTCCTCTCGCCGGGATCGTCGCCCAGTCACGCCTCTAGAGCACAGTGGAACGATCCAAAAACAAAAAAAAAAAAACACGACTTTCCAGGAATCCTCCACTGCCTTTGCAATCTATCATGAAATCAAAGGGAGGGGAGCCATTTTACACCGAAGTCTATGGAAAATAAAATAGGATCAAATTAAAGGCGACATATAATGGGAAGTTGACTTGAACCGTTTGTGCGCGAACAGTTGGGTCTCTGATTAAATTCGTCAGTGGTGGCAGAAATTGCAAACTGAACACGGTGGGGGTGGCCATATTCTGCTCTGGAGAGACCCTGACAGTCACCGGAAGTGTCAGAAGTTGGCAAAGTTGAGACTAGTTCAGTATTGTCGCAGATGCTAATAGCTAGCATCTTTTTCTCCATTTTACAGGTACGCATTATACCGTCACGACAACGCCCCGCTGCCTCTGTTTTCACCAATGTGAACGGTTTTCTTGTTGTCTTTGGTCTGTTTAATACACAAATGCTAACATACATATTTTTTTCCCCCAAAATCGCCAACTTTGTGATTTGAAAATTGCATTCTATTAAATCGCAATGTGAACTTGATTAATTGTTCACCCCTATTCCCAATCACTGGAAATATCTGAATTTCCAAGTTTTGTGGAACGCGCCGCAAGCATAGCGAGTATACCGAATTCAGGAGCAGATACAAGAAGCGTTACGAAGGCTTCCGGCTGAGCACAGAGTGGTCACGCGTGGTATCCGAAGCGAAGTGGGCTCAATGAGCCGAGAGCAAACACAAAAGACGGACCTTGGACACCAGCCGCACGCCTCCCTGGTCGGCAAACAATTCGCTCGCGCCTGCCGTCTCTGCCATGTGCCAGAGCGCCGAATTCCCGGCCCTCCGGAAGCTAATTAGCGCAAAGCGGGAATTCGCGCAGTGCACTCCGCTGCGTCAACAGATGGTCGCGCGGTCACAAATGAGTTGTATTTGCCGGGGTGGTTTTCCTCTTTCTCTCTCTCTCTCTCTCCGTGAGACTTGTGCTCCTCGGCGTCGATTAAAGTATAAATCAACAACGAAATGCCACGCTCGTGCTAATTAACTTTAGCTCATTATGAGCTAAATGATGATGGCAGCTGGCCCGTGAGGCAGGCAAAGAGCAGCTTTACAGTAGAGACTTGCTGCGCTTTCACGCCAAGTCAAGGATGCAAGCGGAGCTTCAGTGCTCCGACGGAAGGGGACATATTGTGGAACATTGACTTTTTAATTGTTTGTACACAAATATTCGAGTGGGGGCTGCGGCTTTCTGAATGCGGAGGTACCTTGATAGACTTTTTTTGTTCTGTGAAGACTCGTCTTTCTCCATTGGAAATGGCATGAATATATTCCAGTCCCCCACCCCCCACCACCCCCCCAAATTTTTTTTTCAGAAGAAAAATTTCGGCAATTTTAGCATTTTTTTTTCATCTTGTGAAAGCTGTCGAAGTGCAAAAAAATATAAAGGGGGCCACACACACCACATATATCAGTGAATTTAACTAATGCGCCAAAAATGTAAATATGGAAAGTGTACAGTGGTGCTTTGAGATACTTGTATCCCAATTTACACATATTTTGATGCGAGCTGCCCATTCGCCCGATGTTTTTTTTTTTTTTTTTTTTTTTTTTTTTTTGCTTTGACTTACAACCACAAACTTGACATATGAGCACTTCGTAGTGGCAGTGAACTCTACTCTCCTCACAATAAGCAGTGGTTTGGCAAACAGTGAACAAGTCGTCAAAAAAAACGTTTCGTCCTGTTCCGACATGGCACTCCCAGTTGAAGTTTTCCGTCAAAAAATAAACAAAACAAAAAGAACAACAGATTGAGCATTGACAACCACATCTTAGCTTCATGCTAAACAATGCAAAAGGCCGTTGACAGGTTAGCATCGATAATGACGGTTTGTGATTGAAACAGCTAATTAAACGCAAACAGTCAAGGACCAAAATAAGCTGGAACGGATTAATGGCATTTCTATTCGCACCAAGGGGGAAAGATGCTTTAAGATAGCAATGTGAGTCACAAGCGTGGTCATGGAATGAATTAAACTCGCATCTCGAGGCACCAGGGTGCGTTCATTTTTTTTTTTTTTTTAATCGGGTATTTTAACAAAAGCATGACACATATGCCATTAAGACGTCTGGGAACTATTTTAAATCGCCCCAAAAGTGCAAAATACATCTCCCTAAAACAAGCATACGTCGCTTTGGAAGACCCGCGCGAATTTTCACTTTTTCGTCGTGACAAGCCGGCAAACTTGTGACACCCCTCTACTGGGACGCGTTGACGAATGATCCCATTAAGCCCTTGTCAAGTGCATTCCAAAGCCGTCACCTTTTTGGGGGGCAAGGGGGGGGGGGGGGCTAAATGAGATCTATTCTACAAGTGCAGAAACCCGGGGGTAACCATGGCAACAGAATGGCGGGGAAAGACTTGTCTTCGCCGTCAGTCATTGATGCTTGCCTTCGGAAGTTCCCGCGGCGCGGCGGCCGTGGGACACGGTGACTGATGCGTTCGTATTAGCGTATTCTGGCAAGAGTGTCGAACAAAAGGTGCCGGAGGGGGAAGCGGAGGAAGACATGAAGGGAAGAGGAGGAGTGCTGCCATTTTGCCAAAGACACGGAGCGGGCTGTCCCGCGAAGCCGCATATCATCGACGACCATCATAAGTGGTGGATTCGGCGGAATCAGGATTCAATGTGATATGATGTGGCTCACTTCGACGCGGTGACAACAATCTATCGAATCAGATGATGTCAATCTCGAACAAGGCGTAAATGGATGGAACCGAAACCACACAATACCACTCGTTTCCCCTGCCACTCTTGGTTTTTCGCCTCAAAACTTGTCCCAAAACTGTTTCGCCAGCGCCTCTCAAGCCGATTGATCCTCTCGACCTCAAGATGAGGTCTCGACGAACTCCACCGAGGGATTGAACGGACTCCATTTCGAGCAACAATGAGGTCATTCGGCGGGTCGATTGGCAGCCAACCAATTTAAGAGCAATTATCTTCCTCTCACGACGCGCTGACTTTATCAAGTTTGCTCTTGCGGTAACACGAAAACAATCCTTACATGCAAGCATTAGCGTGAGTGTTCGCGGTGCTTGTATGTGCGTGTGTGTGTGTGTGTGTGTGTGTGTGTGTGTGTGTGTGTGTGTGTGTGTGTGTGTGTGTGTGTGTGTGTGTGTGTGTGTGTGGCGGGTGGGGGCACTTAACTTTATAGCAGTGGTTCTCAATTGTTGTCACCCCGGGATTCGCATTTGCCTGTCGTTGCAAAATTGCAATCGAGAGTTCAAATGTCATTTGGAGTTCCAAGTGCTGTGTGGTGGCAGTGACTCAACTCACTTCACGACAAGCAGCAGTTTGGCAGATAAAATTAGGGAACAATTCTTCCCAATTAAAAAAAAAAAAAAAAAAAGAGGCTTCGAGCTGTTGAATGCCACTAACAGTTGCAGTTGGCTGTCAAACTAAACATAAAACAAAGAGAATGACATCTTGGGGATTTAAAAGAATCAAACTGCGAAGCCTTTCGGTGCAGTAGCTAAATGCTACCGCTAAATAGCGCCTGCTTTTGACGTGATTTTAACTGAAAACAGACAAAAAGGGTAGAATTTGTTTTCATGACCGCAGTGTTTTGAGGACAAAATAGACATTTTCTTATAAAGTTCAAAAACAAAGGTCAAAATAAATACAAACTACAATTATGGAAAATCTCAAACTATTCGAACCTTGCTCTGACAGACATGTTGGCGCCCAATGAAATCGAGTTCCAGGACTGGAATTGTCTTCTTTCTTTTTGCATTTTATTCTATTTTTAAGACTCCCGCCTGTCTGCCGCCATATCTCTCCGATATGACACCATCGTCCCCCACCCCGTAGGCCGAGTGCCATTGAAGCAGAAGTGCCAGCAGACTTGTATGGAGCCTCTTTCTCCATCCCAACTCGCCTTGAGCTACGCGAGCAGAGCTGCCCGGGATGCGTGACGCTCCCGATAAAGAGATGAGGCATGTGGCTCTTGGCGCTTCGTGGACATGAGCGGAGAGAGCAGCGTAGACGCTCATTGGAATATGTGGGAAAAAGAATGAATAGCGAATAAACACGACGGAAATCCCTCTGGCCTCCCGCCGATGTGGGCATTTAAAAAAATAATAATAATAAAAAAAGATAAAGCAAGGCGCACGGCTGTCCATACGGGCTGATGGTCAGACGCTAACCTGTGTGCGGCCCACTCGTAAACACACACACAGACACACACACACACACGCTGACTCTCACCGCTACAACATTCATCTGCCAGCTTCCAATCCTACAGCACAAACACCCCCGCAAACACACACAAACACGAGTCGGTTGAGTGCGCTTGTAGGAATCTAATGATCTCCATCTCTCTCACCGTGAGCCGCCCACAAAAGGAGAAAGGCAGGCGCTCGGTCCCGACGGGCGGGAGATTGGACCACCCCGAAGCATTTCCCGAAGATCCCAACACAAAAACGGATTCTTCCATCAATCTGGCTCCTGCCGGGGGCCTGCCCTGAGGAGCATGCCGGCGTTGCGGGGAAATAAGGAAAAAAAATAAATAAAATAAGGACAACAGAGACGGAAGACGGACACGAAGGGCCCTTGAGAGAGACTTGCGGGGATTTGTTATCGGGCTAATAATCTCGCTGGTTCAGTGGAGGGAGCAAGCTGGGAGGATGTAAACGAAGGCAGTGGTTATTTTTACAGCGAGTATCTATTTTCTCGAGGCTATTTTTATGACCGTTTCCCTGAAAAGCCAAACTTCTGTCGGGGCTTCGTGGGATCTGAAATTAGGTCTTGAATTGCTTTTTTTTTACAGGCTGAGGTCGACGTAATTGATTTCAACTGTTGTTTTGGCCATTGGGGGCGGGCAAGGTGGTCGGAACCAAACGAGGCAATCCCTACAATGCTTGGAAACCTGCTTGACACCTCAAATGCTACACATTTAACTGCAAGCTCAGTGTGTGATGGTAATTTATATATATATATATATATATATATTTTTTTTTTTACATTAACAACAAAACAGGTTATGTAAGCATTTGCCGATTCACTTTGCAAAGTTACAAGGTGTGTCTTTACTTAGTTTAGTTTGTTAGCTTATTGCTAATGTGAACGAATAATGGGAAACGCCATATACGCGCGAACAAATCGTACCAAAGTGGCATTGTTGCAGTGGATATTTGAATCCAAACGGTGGAGCAACACATGTCGACAGATATATTACAATACACGTAAGCATATATTCTTTGTCCTCGTGAAGGATAACTCACATTTCTGCTCTCTCCCGGTGGATAACCATATGTGGTCACGGCGCACGCACTGGGCTATTTATCCTCATTAAAATAAACACTTTTCTGTAGATTTTTTTTGGGGGGGACGGGGGGGGGGGGGAAAATGATTCATGACAAACTCAGAGGAAAAAAAACAGAAGCTCCTCGCATAGCGTCACATTAATGGTCCGCCTAAAGGTGCAATGATGTAAGCTTTGACAGTCAAGCATGCACAACGTGTTTTCATCCACCAGGACAAAATGAAGCAGCTGCAGCTATCGAGAGGATAAATGGGGCTGCCGTCGTGCGAGCACCAAGTAATCGTATCAAAAACCGCATTGTTCCATGACTCACACTTGATGAAATGCACTTAATCTAATCGACTTGATTAACACGCGTTGCGTAATTCCATCTCTGTGTGTTTTGTGAGCTGCCACCATTTTTTTTTCTCTTTTTTTCGGAGGGTGGGTCGTATATGGCTTGCTGCGGCGTTATTTGCCCGTCGCCTGGGAAGCGAGAGCGGCCGCCGTGTGACACTTTGATGAAAGAATAGCGGCATCTGCGTGGCAGTCCGGCGGTAGCTGTACTTCCTAACTTTGTCACATACATTTACCGCCCCGAGGTTACATTCCGGTCGGCTCGGAACATGGCCGAAAACCGTTCGAGCGACGGGAATGTCAGTCGCACGACTCGGAAAAGTCAAGACTTGACGGAGATGACAACCCGTCTTACGATGCAGTGCTTATAAAAATTCTACACAATTGTGCTTAAATGCTTGGTTTTGGTGATTTTACATGAATAGCCAGATAAAGCATTTTGAAACTTTTGCTCACCATGAACGTGACCGACAACCTGCAAATCTCAAATGTAAAAACAGACACGTGTATCCATCCATCCATTTTCAAATCGCGGGTCGCGGGTGAGCGAGCGCCTATCCCAGCTGTCATCAGGTGTACACCTGGAACTGGTCGCCAGCCAATCACAGGGCGGGCACACATAGACGAACAACCATTCACGCTCACAATCACAATTTAGAGTCTTCCATTTACCTGCCATGTATGTTTTTGGAATATGGGAGGGAATCAGAGTACCCGGAGAAAAGCCACACAGGCACGAGGAGAACATCCAAACTCCACACTGGAAGGGCGGAGCCGGAATCGAACCTTACACCTCCGCCCTGTGAGGCGGACATGCTAACCAGTCGCCCACCGTGCCGTCCACATGTAACATGTGCTTGCAAAAGTGTGCACGCCCTCTCATCACTGGGATGTGGCTGTTCAGACTGAATCATCACACTCGAGCTCAAATTAAAGGGGAGTCAGCATACACCCGCCACCACTTATGCATGCTTCGGATTATGCACAAATGAACTTCAGATGCTCTAGTAGTCTTTTCCTGATGATTTTTGTTGCTTTCTAATCGAAGCAGAAGGAATTATGAACAGTTCAGAATCACAGTCAGTTTTAGCATAAAAAAGAACCCGCTCAATCAGGTTGGGGAAAAGTGTGAGGAGTACCATAGAACAGGAAATTTGACTTATTGCGATGTACAGGCGTGCAGTATACATCCTAGCTGGTCACCACAATATGGCCAAAGTACACGGCAAGAAAACACACCCAAGCACAAAAGACAACATGGAAATTCAAAACAGGAAGCCAAGATTTAAACCCAGAACTGCAGATTTGTGAGGCGGATATGACAACTGCTATTCTACAGTTATGTCTGGAATACATTTTAAAAGGCAAAAAAAAAAAGAAGAAAAAAAAAACACACGCAACCATTTGCCCAAAAAAGGGAATAATTAACACCAACCCCCCCCCCCCAAGATGTTTGGTAATTAAAGCAAATACAAAAACCTCATTAAATACTTTCAGATCATTTCAAACTCATCTTACGGCATTTCCCTCAAAACTAAACTTTTAACAGGTTATTCCAGTTTTTCCCAAAAAAACGCAGCGACTTCGATCTGCAAATCGCCTATCTATGCCAGCAACATATCGTAACAGGTAACAATTAATTGTTCTTCCACGAGATGGCAGAAGGCACACAGTTAACCTGCGTATGCACTTTTTTTTCATGTGAACTATATTCCCTGGATCAATAAAGTTTGGCAAACACTGTACGACTGACCAAGATGTTGAGACGAGACTTGTGGCAACTTCGAGCATTTTAGAAAGGGCAAAGTAGTAAATTTGTGCACAGATTGTATTGGTTTCTGTGTCCCGAACTGATTTTTTTTTACGTCTTTAAGATGTACCATTTCAACACACTCCCTTGCATTTTCAATTTTTCAACGATAGGTTGTCGGTGTTGACGGTTCAGTATTGTAGGAGCTTTTGATCAAGGGGGCACAATTAAATTCCAATTTTAAAAATATAGATTCCAAAAAAAAAAAAAAAAAAAAGAAAAAGAAAGCCGCCGTGAGCTTTGCACGCCACTGCTTCCTTGACACCAATTACTGTATGACTTTCCTCGTTCGACCAGGCATTAGCGGCATCCTGTGGCACAAAAACTCATGACAAAGTGCTATTTTTTTTTTTTCACCCAAAACCTCAGATGGGTTCCATGATTATATGAACAGTGAATTATTGGCATCGTTTTCAGGGCCTTCAACTTGGATTTTTGCACAGCTTTCTTTCGAGTGGGCGGATCTCACCTGACAATCCAGAACCACTATTACCAAAAAAAAAAAAAAGAAATCATAAACCCACGCGTCCCACGGCCTCCACGCACAAAAACGCCTCACGTCGGTTAACCCTGCAGGCTCCCCGCATTATTTACATTTTTTAAAAAGGGAGTGAGGGGGTTGGGGGGCGGCCACCCACTCCGTCCTCTCTCCCTTTCTCTCGCCCCTTTTCCTTCCACCCCCTTTTCTCAGCTCTCGCACGGCAGTTTTACGCATCCGCCTATCGGGCCATCATTGGGGGATCTTTTTGGCGAGGCACCGCTCCCGCCGTGTCTTTCCTCTTACCGTCTGGTGGCCACGATGGACCCGTGCGTGGTGCCGTGGAAGGACGAGGGCCAGGACATGCGCGACTTCTTGAGTCCCGGCCGGTCGCTCGTGTCCACGGCGTCCGAGCGCTCCATGTGCCGCTGGTGGTGGCGGCGGTCGGTGTCGGAGTAGCCGCGGTGCTTGATCTTGATCGGGGTGCGCGGTTGCCTCCAGAGGTGCTGCGGGGGCTTCAGGGTCGCCTGTCCTTCGCGGGGCACCGGCAGCGAGAGGGACAGGCTCTTCTTGGAGCACGGCGTGGGCGCTTCCATCATGGTGCAAGAAAGAAATAATGAAATCAAAAGAAAAGAAAGGTGGGGGGGTGGAAAAAAATGGATTTGGGTACTTCACGTGTGGCTAATCGGACTCTTTTCTATGTGTCATGTCGCTGCACTCGAGCGCAAAGTCCACACATGACTACAAGAACACGGGGAGGGATAAGAAATCACAGTGCTCATGTGTGGGTCCGGAGTCGGAAATCATCCAAAAATCAGCGTCGATTTGATTCATCTCATGGCGCTCGGTTTGGAATCAATCTCTCATCTCTCGGTCGGTCCGGCATTCAGGTGAGGAGGCGCCGCTTCTCCTCAACTTTGACACCTCCTCTGGTTTCATGGCGCGCCGGCTGGGGGTTGCGTTTGTTGAAAGGAGAATGTATTGCTTTTTCTTTCCCCGAGCCACTTATCCTTATTGCTCTTGCAAAAGAAATTCCAAAGAAATTGCCGCCACCCCCCGGGCGGGCTACGACGCGGAGTCGCTGGATGTGCCCCGACAGCGCGGGGAAGCCTGGCGAGATTCCTCCATGGGGAGACGTGGAGATGAACGCGCTTTCATCCACACTCTCGTGTCGTCCTGATCAACCATCCGGGCTCTCTTTTTACTTCGCATCCAAATAAAAAATTTGGTTCTTCTTCAGTGTGGTTCCATCACTCCCTCGTCCTCATCATCACTGGTGGAGTTCTCCGACTGTATTGGCTTCCTCTCCTCTCCTCTCTCTCGCTCTTTCTCTCCCTCCCTCCCCCCCTCTCTCTCTCTTTCTTTCTCTCTCTCTCTCGGTCTGTCTGTCTGCTGCCCTTCGTGGTGGTTGGTTGCTCGCCTGTTCTCCTCCATGATTTGTCAGCTCAACCTTTTTTTTATGTGAGCTCATCCATTGTGGTTGTATTTCCCTCCCACCCTCCCGCTCCTCGCGAGTGGCGCGCACGCAGCGTGACATCCAAAGTATAACGTCGTACAAAATCACTTCTGGCATGTTTTTCCACTTTTTGGTTCTCTTTAAGAAAAAAAAAGAAAAAAAAAAGAAACTCAAAGTCACTCCGAAGGACAGACGTTGGTGTGTCTTTTTTCCTGGCTGCTCAGTGCGGTGCGGCTAAATTGACCAGCTGTGACTTTTGGCCTAAATTGCATTAGCAAAGAGGAAATTTGCTGCAGACGCGTAAAAAAGTAACCCAAATGGGGTAAAACACTGCAGCTAACACAGAATGGGCTCCAAAACGGACCGAGACAAGTGTTGTGGAGAAAGTGTCACAAAAGTAATGCGTTAAAATAATATATTAATACTTTTTCATGCACCCTGTAACCCAGGGGTGTCAAACTCATTTTTGTCGCGGGTCACATTGTCGTTATGTTTTCCCCTTCGGAGGGCCGTTATGACGGTGAATTTTGTAAAACCACATCCTGTAAATTTTTAACCACCTTCACAGTGAACAACAACTTGATGGATAACTTGTTTTGAAAATCAGACGTCAAGAATAATGGCTTGTTTAAATGTTGTTGTTCGGGATTAAACATGACAGTTTGACAAGCATCATGTAAGTTGAACATGCTTGATTTGCTTTGGCGGGCCACATAAAATGATGTGGCGGGCCAGATCTGGCCCCCGGGCCTTGACTTTGACACCTGTGCTTTAACCGATGTCCAGTGTCGTAACCGCTGTCCCTGAAAAGATTAATTACATTTCGGTGATAACGGAGCAATATTATTACAGTTACCAAATCCGGTAATGTGTTACGATCCGAGCCGTCGCACATGGTGGAATTCCCGAATAAACACCGCAGGTGCAACAAGCTGTACATCAAGACAAGACGACGCTTTTTTAAAACAATGGAAGCAGACGGTTTGGTTTGGAGATAGTGACATGATTTTACTCTTTCAAAGAAGTTTGAGCTTGTCTCATGTCGTGTCAAAGTTTGGGTTGTTCCATTACCGGACCGAAGTACCCGCAGAAAACCCACGCAGGTACGGGGGAGAACATGCAAACTCCACATAGGCAAGCCGGAGCCGGAATCGAACTGTGCACCCCTGCACTGTGAGGCGGACGTGCTCACCAGTCGACCATCGTGCCGCCCGAATTAATTACATTCAATGAGAACTAAAAAGTAACTTAAAAGTCATGAGTTCTTGCTCTCGATACTCTTTCTACCCAGCAAAATAGGTTGAGCGTTTGATCCAGCGCGTAGGCTCAAGATTTTGATCCCACAAGGGATAAAAATTATCCTAAATCATTTTATGACCAATGTTTTCAAAGAAGAAGCCACTTTCCCCTACCGGGGTTCACCACAGCAAATCAAACTGTACTCTAAGCCCGATCGCCATCCTGATCATTTGAATCAGACGTGCTGGAGGAGAGAAACATCGAAAGCGTGCCCTCGAAGGACTGGAGACTTCATTTCGCCAGCACTGAAGGATGACAGTCACCGAACGCTCCGTCAGCGTCCCCTTCTTTTGCTTTACGGCCTTGAAAATGTCTCGGGTATGCGTTTTATGCTCACGTGGGCCAGCAATCATTGAAATGTCAAATGGCCGCCGTATTTGCGGAGACTTACTGTCCGCTATGTTATGAATAATATCTGCGGGGATTCAACTCAATCGTGTGAGTCATGGTTTGGCCGGGGGAGGGGAAAAGAAGGGGG
>NW_017805481.1:839124-840273 GCF_001891065.2 Hippocampus comes | reverse complement strand
GGGGGGGGGCTCGAGTGGCTTCGGTGACGCTCCGCCGATGGGGAATGTTGGGAATGCTGGGAATGGATGCCATCTGGGCCAGAGGAGACCTGATGAAATATTGATGTTGCCCTTGCGTGAGTGTGTGCACGTGAGTTTGTCCATCTAAATTGAGCTATGTGACAATCGGGCTAAATGTGACATGATTTTACTCTTTCAAAGAAGTTTGAGCTTGTCTCATGTCGTGTCAAAGTTTGGGTTGTTCCATTACCGGACCGAAGTACCCGCAGAAAACCCACGCAGGTACGGGGGAGAACATGCAAACTCCACATAGGCAAGCCGGAGCCGGAATCGAACTGTGCACCCCTGCACTGTGAGGCGGACGTGCTCACCAGTCGACCATCGTGCCGCCCGAATTAATTACATTCAATGAGAACTAAAAAGTAACTTAAAAGTCATGAGTTCTTGCTCTCGATACTCTTTCTACCCAGCAAAATAGGTTGAGCGTTTGATCCAGCGCGTAGGCTCAAGATTTTGATCCCACAAGGGATAAAAATTATCCTAAATCATTTTATGACCAATGTTTTCAAAGAAGAAGCCACTTTCCCCTACCGGGGTTCACCACAGCAAATCAAACTGTACTCTAAGCCCGATCGCCATCCTGATCATTTGAATCAGACGTGCTGGAGGAGAGAAACATCGAAAGCGTGCCCTCGAAGGACTGGAGACTTCATTTCGCCAGCACTGAAGGATGACAGTCACCGAACGCTCCGTCAGCGTCCCCTTCTTTTGCTTTACGGCCTTGAAAATGTCTCGGGTATGCGTTTTATGCTCACGTGGGCCAGCAATCATTGAAATGTCAAATGGCCGCCGTATTTGCGGAGACTTACTGTCCGCTATGTTATGAATAATATCTGCGGGGATTCAACTCAATCGTGTGAGTCATGGTTTGGCCGGGGGAGGGGAAAAGAAGGGGGAGGGGGGGGGTGTTGTTTAGGGGGGCTTAAGTGGACCTGCAAGTTCAGCTGCCCTCCAGTCAACCTTCCCGGCGTGGGTATGAATAATGCATTCATATGTCAGATTGGTTTTAGGGTGAGAGGGTGTGACGTTGAATCCCAGCGTCAACTGGACGATTGGTGCATTTTGGCCTCGGGGGTGGGGGGGGGGGGG
>NW_017805481.1:816656-838787 GCF_001891065.2 Hippocampus comes | reverse complement strand
CCCCCCCCCCCGAAAAAAAAATAAAATAAATAAAAGGAGGGGGAAAAGACAACTAAAAATGCACCTGCCTTTGAAATAGTCAGCTGGTGTGGCTGCTTTAAAGCGCTTTTTTTTGTTGTTGCAGGTTTTGTGGACACGCCCACAGTGCTTGAGAGCGGGGAGGAGGGCTTGATTTTTCGTAATTCTTAGCCTCCTCTTGTGATTTTCTTTTTTAGTCATTCAAATTTAGCCGGCTTGTTATTAACAATCTACCGTCTGGTGTGTCAAGTTCAGGTGACTTATTTTCACTTGACAACAGTGGGTCATTTGTTTATATTTGCACAGGCATGAAAATCACTTTTTTTGTTGTTGTAAAAAATATTTGCTACCACGCTGTAAAAACCACTACTCATATTTTTAAGTTGGAAATATTAAAACGATAATTTACTGAGATTTATGGCAACAATGTTAGCGCCACAAACAGAGCAAGGGACAACTGTTCTGTAAATGCTTTTTTGTTTTGTTTTGTTGGGTTGGGGGGGGTTCTTTTTTTTCACAAAAACAAAACTTTACATATTTCTATGAATTGCCCAACTTAAAATGTTAAGGCGGTCTGTTGCCTTGAAGTGTTTTTTTCTTTGTAGTTGTTTTTACAGTTTTCTACCAATACTCAGTACTGCCAGCAGATAACTTATTTTAACACTGGCAGTTAAAAATGTGTTTTGCACGTCTCCAAATGTACTCTAAAAATCAAGGGTTAACATTTTCCCCTTGACACCTTACCCGCGCCCCCCCAAAAAAGGATTTGAAGGTTTCAAGGTAGTAACAGAAATTTCCTGTGGAGAGACCGCACGCTGGACTTGAGAGTTTCCACAGTATTTTCTTGCCGTGCTCACTGCTCACGGCTGATATCGACATGATGAGGCCCGCTCTCGGGGGAGTAGGATATCCCCCGTAGGACCCCGGACGACAGCGCCAAACTCGATTTTCAGAGCTTCCTCGGCTCCGAGAAAGTTGCGCTAATGGCGTCGCCGGGACAAAAAAGTAGTAACCCGAGAAGGGAGGCCAGCGTTTGAGTGACCGCATGGTCGTTTCTCCTCCAGCCTCTGCAAACTATTAGCGGACACAGGACACCAGGAAACTCGATTACGCACACACGCACGCACACACACACACACACACACACACACACACACACACACACACACACACACACACACACACAAATGCAAATTGACAGCGCTGGAGCCGAGATTATTTGGATCAAGACAGCAGTAGAGTTGAATTAAAACAGGAGGATTTACAAGAAAATGGCACATGCCGTTGACCATTAAGGATTTTACAGACATTGATTCGTTTATTGATTGATTTATTAATGAATGCACTCTCATGCTAGGTTCTCCTAAGTAGTTAGGCAAAGTGACGTGCTTTCGAAATGCTGGCGGCCTGTCCCACACACACACACACACACACACACACACACACACACACACACACACACACACACACACACACACACACACACGAGCTCCTCCACGTGAATGTGGAGAAAAAGAAGAAAAGTAGGGAGGGAAAACAACTCTTCCACCCAAAAATAGCAAGCATGCGCACACACACATACACACGCGCACGCGCAGAGCGAATGTTTTGACAATATCGAGTAATTGGATGCTGATCAGGTGCCAGGCAAGTGGCAGCTAAGGATAGAAGAGGAAGGAGCGCAAGTGGAGACGATTAATATTGAGCAGGCTGTTATGTTACGAGGGAAAGAGTGGAAATGACGATGAGGGGAAGCTTTGGATTTTGACGCTGTCGCCTTCAAACTCTGAGGAAAGACAAGCGAGACAGCAGGTTGAAATTGGGTGCGTGCGTGCGTGGTATTTGTTCAGTTTCACAGTATTGCTCTGTCTCGCACCAAAGGAGGAAAACTGTACTCAAGAGAAGACGATAAGGGCTGCAAAACATTGTCGAGCTCGCTCATGCTATCGACTCGACGACTTTCTCGTCGTCTACTTCTACCTACATGCGCTCATTTGTTCGCTGACACAAAAATCTCTTCATTCTTCACAATTCAAAATGGTGGTTTTGACTTTTGGTTTGTTTCTTTCGATTAAGAATGCGTTGGGCAATAACGCAATTTTTCAGTAACGCGGTAATTGGGTCAAAATTGTTTCACCGAAGATGATTTAAGATCATTTCGAACATGGCCATTGAATGTGACCCCCTTAGGATTGCACTTCAGGAGTGTGAGCCACCCTGTGATTAAATGGCTGATCTCAAAACAGACTGAGGGCGGCAAAAACAAAAAAAAAAAACACTGCTACAAAGTGAAGACTGTTGTGTCATGCAGCAGTGTCAGTTTAGGCATTGCAAACAAGGTACGCTAACATTAGCGTGTTTATTTCTGTCATTTCAAGGAGACAAATTGCATTCAAGACGAGACTGAGGGCAGCCCCTCACTGCCCCGAAAAAAATGGAGCACTACAGTAAAATGGAGACTGCGGACTGTAATACGGCACCATCCCTCGCTGAGGCACAGCATACATAATGCTAATGTTAGCTTGTGTGTTTATTTGCCACTTCCAGGAGACAGCGAAACGGAGCGCTGCATCCAAGTGGAGACTGCGGATCCGAACGAAGCATGTGGACTGTGAGGCAAAGACCCGAACCACTACTGCACTCTGCTTGCCCCGAATAAATCTGCTACGTTAAACTGTATTTGCTGTGGCTGCACACTACTATTTCGCAGGGAATAAAGAAATACAGAGAGTCACAATTTAGTTTATTTCCCCCCCATTTTATCTATTGTTTGTGAATTAATGCAACATCATTCAAGCAGGATATTTGCGCCCTTCTGGCATCTAATAAGAAGTAACATCATTAAAACTTGGTCCAAATGGAGTTCAACGATCCGAAAGAGCGCGCGGTAGCTACCTTCCACGCTGTGCGGCTTAATGGAGTGTTTGTCACCGAGGGGAAGTGAGCTGCTTCCCTCTGACTAATACTGCTATAAACAGCAGCTGCGCGCTCCACATACGCCATTTGCTTACATTTTTAGCATTTTCTTTTTTGTTTCCGGCACATAGCATTGCAATAAATCATTCCCATTTGGAGGGTGGAAGAGGGACCAAAAAATAATTTTGCAGTGATTGCTATTTTGCGGAGGTGGTTCTCAAACTGAGGTTTCACGGATCCCCACAGGTCCACCACATCTAGCTAGCGTCTGCAGAATTATTTGGGATAAATTGCCCTGTGTCATTTTTTAAAAAGTACACACAGACTGTACAGACTAGGACGCCGGCGGGCACAGCAATAAAACAAACGATGTATTCCTCGCTAACTTACCTTTGGCCTGATTAAAAGCTCTTAGCTCATAAAATAACATCACTGAAATCTGATGCAGTTTTTTAAAGCATTAAAAACAGCTAAAAAAGGCCCACTTTTTTCTTCTCAAAAATATGCATTTGTTACTGTGACACATTTTTTCCCCTCGAAAATTTGGCAATATTTTAATTCCAATGATCTTTTGGGGGACCACACGGTACCGTGGTACCTTAAGATATGAGTGGCCCTCCATATGGATTTTTCGCCGAATGGCCGATTTTTGGCTTTGACTTGCAAGAGCAAAGTTGATCGTGTTGTAGCGTGGCAGGTGACTCACTTCACAACAAGCAACAGTTTGGCAGATGAGCAAATAGTCTTGGGGAAAAAAAAGAGCGTTCAAGATGCCACAGAGATAATTTTCGGCTGCATGTTGTGTTTAATACCATCCTACAACGGGACAAATAAGGCTAACAATTAGCATCCATGTTGTGGTGGTGGTGGTGTTTAAGCAACTGATATCTGAAAACAAACATTGCCGGACCAACACAGATAATACTCACAGACAGATATTCTTTATCCTCTGCAAAGCACAGCTGTTCTCCTGCTGAGATACTGCTCCCAGGTGACCAAGGTGCGCAGACCAGAATGAGCAGCCCAATATGCATTGAAGGAAAAAGTGTGACAAAAAAAAATTACTGAATGTTTTCATAAAGTTAAAAAAAAAATTATAAATCTTTTTTTCTCTCATTAAAGAACACATTGCAATTTTTGAGGGGCTTCAACTGATTAATGACATTTATATTCAATGGGGGAAGATGATTTGAGACACTTTTCAATTACGAACGTGGACATGGAACTAATTAACTAATTAAAGGCACCACTGTAGTTACGTTGAACTCATGTTGAGATCATGAGGGGGCTTCATGAAAAAGTAAGAGGCCACAAAAAGCCCCACACTTTGAGAAACTGTGTCTTCAGGAATGGCAGAAGCATTCAAGCATGGGTGTGAATATAGTATGCAAGCAATCTCACATCTGTATGAGCTGCAGGTCTGAGAGCATTCAAGATGACAAATACGACAGAAATAAAGCCGGCCGCTGGTGAGCCACCGCGATCGTAATGACAGCCGGGCTGGAACTAAACCAACCAGCCGTATCATTCTGTGGTATTTGTAAAATGGATTTTTTTTTTTAAGTGAATATAGCAAGATCATCCTGGAGAAGAACTTTATCCAAATCTTTCATCCTCTGAGCTCATATTTTATTTCAACATTTCACTGCCGCAATGCTCCAGGGCTTCTTCTTCCCGATGTCAATCATGTCAACTGGTCACTTACTGAATATCGGGCTGAAACTTCATTTGACCCAATGACTTCGAGGGGACATATTTCAAGGTGACTTTGGAATTGCTTCTATACCAATAGAGTGAAGCTTTGCATTACAAACTGAATGTTCTGTGACCCTGTTCACAAAATGAGGTAAAATATGTGTCGACTGAAGTGGGGGGGGGGGATGACCGTTCCAGCCTCCCACCCCCACGAAAAAAAAGTTTGTAATCAGTTTTAAATGAAAAAAAGTAGCACACTATAATACTGTACTTCATTAAAAAAACATTGTTATGGCCAAGCCAAATAGAATGTACAGAATTAAACTGTTTTTTATACATTTTGTGCTTCAACGCAATAGGTATTGTGCTGCTCCTTCTACTCAACACAATTGGCCACCTGGGGACGGTATAATACAATCATCGAGACATGAAACCTTTTGACAACTGATTGAGTAAATTACAATCAAATGTATCCACATGTGGCGGAACATATGGTCACATTGTAATGACTTATTTGAACGTATAAACTGTTTAGGTCGGTATAAAATGTCATTTGACCCATCATTGCATTTGGCACCCCCGGTTTCAAATTGAAGCCAAACGTCATCAGGCACTGCCCTGACATACCCCGTCCGCCCACCCCCTCCCGTTCATTTTTTTTTTCTTTCTCCGAGTCTGCTCGTTATCAAGCGTTGAGGGCAATTATTCTTCCCTCATCCACAACAAGCTGCTAAATATTCATGCCGACCCCCCGACGCTTTTACACGCCTCTAATGGGTACATTAGAGGCGCCCGCGGGCCTCCCGCCACCTGATAACAGGATGGGGGGGATAAGCGTGGCACACGAATGGGGCCAAGGGCACCTTAAGCAAAGCTCGCAGCTCGGGCAGCAGATGTTTGGCTTCGATGAGAACTTGACTTGTTTACCGTGCAGATGCTTCACTTCCGCTCCATGGCGTCACCGTTTAAAGAGAATCTCTTTGTGACGGACACACACCGTGCTAGGCGCTTAATAGAAAAGTACGTTGACGGTACGGTGGATTTCAGTTTGGAAAAGTGGACAACGTAACTCACCAAAGGCCAACCCGAGTCAAAACATTCCATTTGGGTTGCAGTGTCAACTTGAAAGCGTCCAATTGTTTTGCGCGAGAGCTCCCCCTACGGGTGGAGGGTGAAGGTTACAGAGTGTCAATCGGTGCTAACCTAAGTCTCTCAAACGCTTGATTTCAAAAGCTTTCGAACTTGCTGCATTAGCAGTAACGGAGCCAGCTGGTAGGCTGACTGGTTAACGCTACAGAAAGGGACGTGTGGTTGCCATGGCAATAAGTCCCTATTACGACGATTCATAACGATTTTTTTTAAATAGCACCTTTCAAGTAAACCATCAACAGTCGGATGCGATTACTTGAAAAGTAGCAATTGTTCCATATTATAAATACCGCCCCCCCCATTCCCCCAAAAATGAAGTGACAGCAGATTGAGTTTAAATAACATTTACTTTCTCTCTTTCTCTCACACAAAAATTACAAAGGTGACCATGGAAGAGAGACAGCAGTTACAATCAAGTCAATCGAGTTTTTGGACCGTGTCTCTCGGTCTTTTAACAACAAGCTGCAAATATCATTCAGAAGCACCGGACCAGAAGACATTCTGGCTGTGGAACATAAACATTTCGGGAAAAGAGAGAAAGGAATGAAAACTATTTACACAGCAAATAAAAAGACAGAGGTGGTGGCGGTGTCAAGGCTCAGGATAGTCAGTCGTCTTCTTGCAAGGAGGTAATGGGTTCTTCAGAATCAAACTGTTCACTTAAAGTAAAATACGTAAAAAAAAAAAAATTTTTAAAAAAACGCACTCAAAAAAAAAAAATATGGTGAATTGTTTGGACTGCCAGAGGACTTAAACGCTTAAAACCTGTCAAACGAAAAAACAAGCAGCGTGACTAGTGCGCTCCGAATGCATTCAACTCGTGAAAAGTGGGGGACAAGACAACTCCGCAGGTGCCAATCAAAGGACAAGTAAACGACATGAAACAAGCTCAGGAATACTTTTTTTTTCTCTACAGTTCTGTCAAGGCAGCCGTGTTGGGTGGAGTGCAAAGGAGAGGGGGGGGGGTGGACACACCATAAGACAGGTGGGGGCATTGAAAGGAAAAGACAAGAGTTGGGTGGTTTATGTTCACAACGAAGGCATCCCTTTATCTGAATAGTGTGGAAGACATCAGTTTCGGACTTCAGTGACATCATCAAAATACCGGCCAAACTATCTGCTTACACGCCAAACAAGGAGGAAAAAAAAAAAAAAAAACAAAAACAAAACAAATGACTTGATTAGCTTAACTTTGTAAGGTCCCTGCTGGTAAACATCATAAACTACCACCAACAAGAAATGTAAAGCGCTATTTTAAAAAACAAAATTAAAAAAAAAAAAAAAAAAATCAACACACTAAAATTATATGTACACAAACACAAAAAAGGAGTGGGGGCGGGGGGAAATTATAATTTCAACAGGAGATAATTGGAAGGACCTCCAGTCAGTGTTGATCTCGTCACATCCTGGCGCCATTTTGTGTTGTTTTCCCTTTTAGAAGATGCGCTTGCGCTTCAGGTAGGAGTCCGCGTAATGGCCGCCCAGACCTTGGGAATGCTGGCCCACATAGCCGCCCTCGGGGCTCGGCTCCGGAGACGGGATGAGGCGGGAGAAGACGCGCTTGTGGCTCCCGATGGGGGTCTAAAATGGGGAGGCGTTGAAGGGAAACTGAGTTCCTGGCATGAAAAAAATGAATTTGGAGGGGGCTGGATGCCGGTATCCTTTACTCCATCCAGTAAGGGGGGGGGGGGGGGGGGGGGGGGGGGGGGTGATGCCATGTCAGCAATTTCTTACCTTCTCTGGGTTTGGTTCAAGTGGCAAAGGTGGAAAAATATCCCTGACGTAGCCATTTCTTTGGTGCTAGACACGTTTGAAGCGTTGGCGTGACCCGGTTTAAAACGTTGAATCATGGGAATTTTCCCCGTGTGTAAGATTTGCTTAAAGTAAACAATTCAGTCCCAAACTTCTGCCACTGTCACAAAAAAATCAACTTTCAAACTCTCATTATTGTTGCAGGTATACGAGTTTAAAACTTCTTGAAGCGGGGAGTTATTAAATTGTAAATTAGCTCTCCAAGTACCACCTTGTCTGGAGCAAACACACTTGTGATCCCTACTGGTAGGGTGTCCTAATTTCCAAGTCAAACACTTTTCAATCATGATTTATTATTATTATTTTTAGGTGTTGCATGGGTCTGTGCTCTTCTATACTTCTCATGATATAAAAAGGGGGTTACCTTCATTGTGTTGACAAGTCCTGGAGGGTAGCCAGAGGTGTGGCTCACAGGAGGCATCCCCACGGCCTGGGGGGGGGGGGGGAAAAATACTTTGACTGGGCGTGCTTTAGTACACAATCTTCTGTAGTGGTGATTGAACATTGGCCTTTTTCTTTGCTACAGCCTCCCTCCGCACGCACACATGAAAATCAATAGCGCTACATTAAAGAGAAGGCTTTAAAAAAAATAAAGAAATAAAAAGTGACATCGGCTCGAGACTCACCCTGTTAAGCTGGCTGGGAGGCAGGCAGCCATTAGCGGAGGCGTCCGAGCTGAAATACGAGGACGGGGGCGGGCTGGGCGGCAAAGTGAAGTGGGGCTGGTTCAAGTCTGACGGATGAGAGAGCTGTCCAAACCAGAAAAAAAAGGTGGCGTCGTTTGTCACACTTCGGCCACGGTGCCATAAATTTCATCTCATCAGATAATTCAGGAAGGGGGTGGGGGGGAAATCTACCTGCTGTCCGAAGCATGTCGAGTCACCCATGTGGTGATTCTCTTGCTCCTCGTACAAGTGCTGCAGCTGCTCCTGACCACAAAACACCATGTTGAAGAACTCGGCTAATGACTAAACGGTTGCAGAAAAGATCCAACATGGAGGATGTCAAACGCAAGCGACAAGCGCAACGTTTTGAATTGGAAGTGACGGTATATACACCCCATTTTGTACTGCGCTTACTCGGTGAAGAGGAGGATATTCTGCATTGTAAGAGTCCTGGTAGCGCAGATTGTAGCTGGGGTGCATGGCGAGGTGTTGGTTGGACACATTACTTAGCGTGGGTCTCTTCCTGTATGGGTGAGGTCTGCAGTTGGCTCCTGGGGAGGACCGCGAGCCAATGTGGAGGGAGGCGGCCATCAGACACCGAGACTCTTTTGAGAGGAACGTTTGGACAGACGGGCTCGACTCACCTGAGGGAAACGCATTGTTGGCGGGGAGAAAGGAAGTCTGGGGAGGTGTCACATCTTTGGTTGGGTCTCCCAGCATGGAGACCTGGTGTGGGGGGGAGATGAACTCCAATTAACAACTCATTCAGTACCAGCCAATTCTAGACCAAGTCTGAAAAGACGTTTAAAAACGTCTTTGGGAGTGAATGGGTTAATGCGAAGACACTAAGATTCCTGAATCCTAATTAACACGTTGTTTTGTTTTGTAGCTGCTATTATTTCAAAGAGAATTGTCGATTTTGTGGAGCTTGGCTGTACGTGAAAGGAATCCATTTCTGGCACCGTCGCTGTGTTTTAGAATTAACCATTGGACTCTTCACAGAACTGATGCATCGAATATAGACTCAAAAGTATTACATTGGAAAATGTTCTATTTTTAACAGAGGCCATTTCAAATTGCGCATCGGGTGGTTGAGCGTCGACACGAGAGGGAGATGACAGAAGATTAAACGGCCAAATGAGGCGTCGAGTTCCGTGGGGTTGCCGGGGCGGTGAGGCCTCACCGCTCGCGCCGCGAGGCCGTCTGGCGCCATCATGCCGCCCAGCAGCGGCACAGACAGACCCTGCAGAGTGGGAGAGGGAGTCTGCGGGAAGCCGGGGGACTCCTGATCCCTTGCCATCGCTCGGCTCAGAGGCGCCTGCTTCAATGCGGGTAGGGGGTCCAGACCTGAGACGACACCACCTGTGTGTTATAGTACGGGGAAGAAAAATACAAAACAAAAACAGACCTTTTCATTTTAGAAATTAATCCATGCGGGGGTGGTGGGGGGGGTGACATTGGGGGCTGTGTCGGACCTTGAGGCAGATCTCCCAGCAGATGGATTCCCTGCTGGACGGGCAGTGGGGCCAGAGGAGTCTCGGGCAGGAGTCCTGCCTGCTGGGCAGAGGAGAGAAAGAGCAGAGCCTGAGTGGCAAGGGAAGGTCACACGCTGTCCAGCTGTGGTAAAAGCACTCAAAACTCACACACCACGCAAAAAAAAAAAAAAAAAACACACGGAACCAGTCCATCCTGTACAGCACTCACCGCCATTTTGTTAGCTTGTAGCACTTTATACCGATTGTATCGCGACGAGTCAATTAAAAATCCATACCATCAAGGTATGATTCAAATGCACTCCCCAGTCAACTTTAGGTACACCAGCTAAATTGCCAAACCTGGAAAATAATACCGTGACAAGATCTTTGCTCATTCAGACAGTAAGCGAATGTGTTTGTGCTTAATGGAAATATAGAAAGCTCTATTAATAATGATATTTAAGATATTATATTTGTCTAATGTAATAATTTAATTATTAAATTCCATTTAAAATATGAATAATCAAATTCAAAATTTAATAATAATAAATTTAATATAATAATAATAATTAATTACCATTGTTGGGAATTTCTCCATTGTGAGACAAATAAAGGCTTTTTTCTTATCTTAATGCTTTTCATGGCAAATTTGCTCCACAATTTTTTTTTTCTGTATGCGTGTTACAAACAAACAAACAAACCTTCGGCTGTTACAATACTACGGTTGCCCGTTTGCTTTTGTAGCAAACGTGAGCGATCTAATGCATGCTGTAATAGCGACATCTACGACTCCCAGCTCTCTCATGCCGATCAATGGAGACTTCCGCACCTCTCTCATCTACAACAGCTTCTATCAACATGTGCAACATGAGGGAATAAAAAACGCGACACCACCGGGATGCAAAGTGCCAATGTGAAGGGAGCCGTAGTTTATTTTAAATTGAGAAGCCTTTTTTTTGTAAAGGTTGTTTTATTATTATTATTTTTCATGGTTTTATTATTATTATTTTACATGGCGTGTACAGCTGCGGCTGTTGTGAAAGCGCTCCGTAAAGCTTGAGAAGCATTTGCAATTGCACCGATGGATTTGTTGTGAAGCTAAATAAGCTAAACGCCTCAATCAGACGCACGTGACACGAACTTCTCTCGAAAAATCAGCATTCTCATCTTTCATCGCGCTTGTTTTTGATCTCATTAGACGCAGCAGGCGTACCTAATGAAGCAGCGGGTGAGCACATGTTCCAAGTTTGTTACGGGAAGGTGTTTTGGGGGTGTGAATGGGAAGAAAGCACTTCACACGGTCAGCCACAAACACCATTAGCACTCACACAGGGTACTAGAGGGCCTTTGTGACCGTACAGCACCTGAGCCCAAAGAAGAGGATTTCCCAAAAAGGCTTGCTGAAGGAAAAGTGGGAAGGAGAGGAGGGAATGAGTGTGTTGTAAGGATGAATCAAAACCGTCTGAGTGCTTAAGGGTCGAGAAGTCGGGATGAGAGGGGAAAAAAAAAAAAAAAGGCTGTTGGCACCTGCTGGGCTTTCGCCTGATTTTGGAGCAGCAACTGGAGCAGCATGGCAGGGAGGGCCGGGTTGGCCAGCAGCGGCATGGAGGGGGCCGCCCCGAGGAGACCTGTGCAGCGGGACGTCAGGCGTGGCGGTGCAAACGGAGATAAAAGTCGGAGGAAGCGTTCGTCACCTTGTTTGTGGCTCTGCGACAAAGGGTTGAGCAGCATCTGGAGGGCGGCCGGGTTGTTGAGACCCGAGAGGATCTGCATGGCGGTGGGATCCGGAAGGAGACCCTTGCCCCTGTTCACAGACTGTGAGGGGGTTGGATCATTAGATCGTGCTCACATAAACAACGAAATCTTTGTCTAGATAAAACAAAGTTTTGAAAAATAAGTTCTGAACGAAGTGGAGGTCAACCGGGATTCCCTATGCACTGACTGCAGCCAACTTTCGAGGCTACACTGTGTCAAAAAGTGGGTCTGGTGCACTTACCATGGTCTGGGCTGCGATCAAAGCGGCGAGCATGCTCCGGCCGGGTGGACCGGGGGCACAGAAGGACGCTCTGATGTGCGTGCCGCCCAGCAAACGGCCATCTGACAGCTGCTGAGCTTCCTCGGCCATCTCAGCCGTGGCAAACTCCAACACGGCGAAGCGCCGGAAACTTCCATCTTGTCCCTGAGCCAACTACGAGGGGAGAGGTGGAGGCACAGGTCATTTCAAAACAAAATCTACAAGCAACCACTCCCCCTTGAATATGTGCTTGTTTAAAAAAAAAAAAAAAAAAAAAAAAAGGCGAGTAAGCCAGCCTTGCCTTTGTTCAGCTTTGTCACACACACACAATGAAACACTGCCGTCGTACCACAAGAGATCAGTGCATGAATACACGAGTACCACAGTAGTTACAATTGTGAAAATTAAAACTACAATGACCCCCATTCCACCATTTTTTTTTAATCTCAATTTGTAGAATGAACACTAAAAAGACACCAGAAAATGAGCGACCACGCGTGCTCAAAAGAGATATACTCTGCCATTCCAGAAACGTCTGCTGAATGACACCACCTGGGGGTGTCAGGGGGTCATCACCATGGAAACCAGCAACGGCCACAAGCAATCTGAGCTAAAGGTGATTGGCAGTGAGAGATACACATGGACTCCTCCCGCCCCCCTCTCTCGGCCACCACACAACATCCTCTTCCATTAGGTCAAATGTACACTTTTTTTGGTCTTTCCATGTGAAAAAAAACATTTAAACATTTAGCTGCCAATCAAGGGCATTCCAAAGCAGCAAGTGGCGCCATTACCCCGAATAGCGAATGAGTTGGCACAAATGAACAACAATGCCATATGATGCAACACATTTCTGGAATGTTTAACTTCTATGGCAGCCTAGAAATACTGAACGGTGATAGAATCCATCACTTGTGTGACTATGAACCGCAGTTTTACTTTAACTGGCATTTCTGAACGAATGGTAACGTTCAAGAACGGGAAAGCCGGACTGTATCCGAAGGATTGGGGGAGAAAATATTTTGGAGAAGTGGCAGTTCATGAGATAAACTACACCACAACACGCCAGCTGTCAAATCTACTCAAGCGCATAAATATCACTGTCCAAATACTTGTCAGTCACCGTGGAGTGGTAGGGGGTTCCAAACATTCTAATGTTGCATCACTGCATCAATGTGCGGCAAGTCTGACCTGACAGAAAACCGGTGGGTGGGCATCAGCCAGCGCGTTGCGGAGGTCTTGGGGGGTCACGGCACTCTGAGGCAGCCGGTCCACACAGAGACACTTAGAGTGCAGCAGCGGGTATGTGAGCGAGCCCACCTCGGTCCAGTGCACGTAAAGCATGCGCGAGCCCAGCTGCTTCCCGAGCAGCTCCGACTTAGCCCGGGCCGCCGAGTCCTTCTTCATGTACTCCACAAAGCCGTAGCCCTTGGAGTGGCCGCTGGATGCCCGGTACACCAAGAAGCAGCGCTCCAGGTTACCGAAGGGGCGCACCAGCTCCTCGAACTGCTGCTGAGTAAAGGAGCGCGGCAGGTTGGCGATACAAAGCAGGGCGTCGGTGGGCTGCAGCTGCACGGAGATGTCCCGATCGCGGAGAGCATGCTGGTGGAACTCCTTGATGGCACTTTGCGCCTGCTCGCCGTTGAGCAGCGTCACAAAGGCTGTCGGGCGAGGGAGATGATGAAAATGTTAGTCGAGCTACAAAGCTAATATTGAACTTGGGGAGCGCAATATGGCTTTACAATATATTCATTCGGATGTTCTAAACTTTCACGTGCAGATTTTATTTATTTAATTTTGAAGTACACAGATGACCAACCTGTGCCCTTATATTTGTCTACGAAGCAGTACTTCAGGTCATAGTTGGCCAGCAGATCATGAACCTCCTGGAATAGAAAGAGCAAAATAAATAAACAAAAGAAATATTAATAAATACATTAACTAATGAAAATTTAAAAAAATGCAAATACCCCCATAAATAAATCTACATTCTGGTGTAAGACGCTGGCCGTCTTAATTTAATTCTTTATTTTCAGATCGTGATCCGTGGGGATAAAGTAGGTTGCTGGGAAGGGGCGACGGGGTCTACCGAGGACAATGGCAGACTCTGTTGGGAGGAGAAAATTGTTCGACGTTGCGTTTGTCCATTCACAACCGAACGGCGATGCTGTCGAGCAATTTCTGAAGCGTTTTGTCCGCACGCCTTCCACCTTTTGTTTGAACGCAACTCGCATCTCGAAACCCCACCAACTACTAACACCCCCCTTTTCCCGAACAATGGTATCACCCGCAGGCCCCACTGCTCCCCACGAGTCACGCACGTTCCAAAACAGGGGGAGGAGGGAGAATAGCACAATATGGCATCCTAAGTTTTATCAGACCGAATGGTGTGGTTAAAATTTGACACTGGGCCAACGTAAAAATAATATAAATGTATACGTTGGGTGTTACTAATCCATAACCGTGACAGGGACCGTTGTTTAATGAAATTAAATTCCCGGCGTGTACACTGGCGAGGCCTGACGGCTCAAACCACACTTGACAGTTATCAGTCCGGCTGGGCGTTCATTAAGTTAAACACGAACGCATTACTACAAGTATAATGTACAACCATTTACTTAATTCGTACTGTAAAGTGTGGCTGGTTTAAGAGGGGCGGTTCAATATGGGCAAAAGGGTGCAAATTAACATTAATAAACTACCTTATGTTCATTGGCCAGAAGGCTAACAAGAGTAGCGTGGCACAGCTAGGTTAACACTGACTCTCCAAACAACCCCTGTCACTTCAATCACTAAAAGTTTTCATCCTTGCCTGATTGCTGACGTCACACGGCAGATTTTTGATGATAATCTTCCTGCGGTTGTAAAACTCCCGCCGAGTTCTCTCCAGGCGGCTCTGAATCTCTTGGGGGCTCAGCGTTGTTAAGTCTTCGTCGGCCCTCCGCTGACCCTCGCGTCCCACTGTCGGGACCTCTTCGCCGGCTTCGAGCTCCGAATGCCGGCGCTCTCCGAGCCTCCACTTTTCGCGATCGGTGGGTGCAGCGTGGTCGTACTTTTCGTGGAGCGGACGGGCGACGAAGCCGAGCGCTGCGTCTGTGCTTTCTTCTTTGGCGTTTGTACTCACAGACACGATGGCCGCCATCGCTCGACTTGTTGGAAGTTTTGGTTGTGCTGGAAAAGCCAGTCGCATTTGAGCAGTTTAAACAATACACACATGGGTCAATCGCCGTCTCTGATTGGACGAGGGCTACGTGACGTCATTAGGTGGGGTTACGGGTGTTTGTGAACTGCGCAAACCGGAAAGACCCAAAGTGAAAATCGTACTTAAAAAAAATATATCTTTTAAAGTTCTGACCAATGTTTTTATTCATTTACCTGATTTATATTATTTCCGTGTTTAACGAAAATATATATTTGGTAGTCCTTTTTATAAGGCTCACTGTTTAACGAGTGTGTCAGGTGTGTGCTGAAAAATGTCAATAAATTATTCAATGCTAATTAAACAAAAACCTCCTCATAACTCTTACAAGTGTATACCTACATTTGCACTGCCGGTATTAAGGGGAATTTTCATTTCAAGGTTGTCTGCACCATTTCGCTTTGTGTAAATTTCCAGCTTGTTGAAAAGGGAGAAGTAGCCTTATGATGCAAAAAAAAATGAGCACGTCCCCTTGTGTACTCCACCACACCACACAGGGACTTAAACAAACAAGAAAGCTCCTCAAAGCCACTTTCATATAATTTCAGAACTGCTGATAAGAGGCGGACGTCCTCAGGGACACTTCTGGAAACATTTGACTGTAGAAGCTGGGTCCAAATTATCCCAAAGATATTGCTGGTGCCAACAATTGTGAATGTGCATTGCATTATGCAATGGTGAAAAAAAGGGAAACCCCAATACATTACATGTTTATTTATTTATATAGCACTTTCACAACAGCTGCAGCTGTAACAAAGCGCTTTACAGAACAGTTATATAGTCAATAAAAAAATATGCTAATATAACACAATACATTAGACATGGACAGCCATGAAATCATAACCATAGTCCAGCATACACCTTGTTGTTTGAAGCAGTTATTGATGAAAGAGCAGAGATTCAAAGTGTCCTTTCACCAGTGGATCAGAGACCTCGTGCTCTAAACGTGCACACGTCTGCCACAAGCTAAGTTTGAAAGTAAACGAGAAGCCGTAGCTTCCATTCACAAGAAAAAAGATTGGTTCACTTCTCCTGTCCCATGTGAGTCTACTTCAACTCCAAGCGCTGACTCTCAGGTCCAAATACGCATCCGCGCTTCACGCCAACATTCCTCTCCCCTCATCTTCAGCTACAGGAGCCATCCATCCAGCCGCACCAACGCAGACTGTCCAACAGCACCGACATCTCCGCTGAACAAAACGGGGCTGTGAAAAATGCTGCCAATTGCATACGCAAAAAACGCTGTCAAACAGCAACGGTCAAATAGCACAGACATTCATCTCCATCAAAATCAGTGCTGGTACACACGTGCTTCCGAGAAGGCGCAACCATCAAGCGCAAATTCTTCCTGCGACAAACGTCATGTACAAAATGCTGAAAACAGTCTACAAAGGGCAAGAAACACCCTCTGACAAATGAAAAGACAAAAACAACAAAAAAGCAGAGCTCTTCGCAGACGGCTGCCAACTACAGCGCCATATTTGTTAAACCCGTAAATTATTTAATGGTTTGTTTAAAAAAAAAAAAAAAAAACAATGAAATGCAAAATGTTACAACCCTGTAAAATGTACAACAATTCAACAACCAATACTTGCAAGTTGACAGTATTTCGGTCTATGGACCTTTTCCTTCCTGATGTTCCTTGTTCATCATAATGACACACAACTCTAATTGCCCCACGGGGATAAATAAAGTTTTCTGAATCTGAATCTGAATACCACAATTGGAGTAAGCTGCCATTTGTAAAAGTATTCCTAAGTGGTACTCAAGCAAGTAGATTGAAGTCCAGATCGAAAAAAGTCAACACTTGGTTGTGAGCGAATGGCTTCCAGCTGCTCAAAGAGGGAATGAAACGATGGCCTTTCTGCAGGATCTTGATCCCAGCACTGCAGGGTCAGACTCCTCAGCTGTTCTCGGGAAATAAAGAGAGTATTATCAACACCCGTTAGAGCTCTAAAATAGATGTCATGATATTTGTTACCTCAGACGGGCAGTCTGCGGGACAAGGCAAGCGCTGCCACCGCTCCAACAAGCTGATGAGCACATTTACGTTCATCTCTCTGGGGGATAACCCCGCCATCTTGCCAAACTTCTACAAAACGGAGGACATGGTGCGTTTAAATTGGAGGCACGTGCAAATTTGCGTTTTTTTTTTTTTTTAGCGCTGGCACCAGGAGGCCAAAGACGGCATTACCACTGGCGGGCTTTGGCTCGGGTCGCAACGGGTCAGGATCTCATACAGCGTCACGCCAAAGGACCAAACATCGGAGCGAAATGAAAATTTGTTCAGTTTCAGGCACTCAAGGGCATACCTGTAAAGGATATACCACAAAGTATTAAATAACTGCCATAATGGTGATTTTGTGTGTGTGTGTGTGTGTGTGTGTGTGTGTGTTACAAACTCACCAGAACACTGGACTGTCACCGTCTTCCGACACACGGTAATAGGTGTCATTCTCAGGGACTTTGGCTCGGGTCGCAACGGGTCAGGATCTCATACAGCGTCACGCCAAAGGACCAAACATCGGAGCGAAATGAAAATTTGTTCAGTTTCAGGCACTCAAGGGCATACCTGTAAAGGATATACCACAAAGTATTAAATAACTGCCATAATGGTGATTTTGTGTGTGTGTGTGTGTGTGTGTGTGTGTGTGTGTGTGTGTGTGTGTGTGTGTGTGTGTGTGTGTGTGTTACAAACTCACCAGAACACTGGACTGTCACCGTCTTCCGACACACGGTAATAGGTGTCATTCTCAGGGATATATTTGGACAGGCCAAAGTCGGCGATCTTCACCAAACTGTCGTTTTTCACTAAGATGTTACGTGCAGCGAGATCCCGATGGATGTACCGCTTTGAGTGCAAGTATTCCATCCCCTAGGAAAACACATGAGATGAAATATGGTGACTTGTCAGACAGTATATTACAGACCAAATAACCCAAGGGCAAAAGAGATTTTCTTTGACCCTGTGAGCGCCGTTGATGTGAAATGCTGTCAACGGGAACCCTAAAGAGGAGTGCGTTCAATGTCAGTTGCCATCAACGAATTTTTCGTGGGAATGGCCGGAAAGTGTTGGCCAATTCTGGTTTGATCTTTAAAATGGGAAAGTTTAAAAGAAAAAAAGAACTATGGCCAGCCGATGGCAACATTGAGTCTCTTTTGAATGAGATCACCCTGTATAAAAATAATGCTTGGAGCTGTTAACATGGCAGACCTCTGGAAAGTGTTTTGTCATGCTAAACCTGCTAAAAAGAGTGTCGCAAAAGAAGTAAAAGATGACAGAAATTATTTTCGTGTGAAAATAGAAATGACCACATTATATACATACACACATGCATGGCACAATACACTCACACACTCCTAAATATTGCTACTCCTAAATAGCATGCGAATAGTACAGTTTGTCGAATGTAAAACTGTTACACTGGTGAATATTTGTATATACATTATGTTGCCCATTTTCGTTGATTTTGTTGGTATTTTATTGAAGAAAACAACTGTCCATATGTTTGAGGGGGGAAAAAAAGCAAAATAATTAGTATAAAAGTCACTGTTGTGCAAAACACATCTTTTAACAAATCACTTGTTTTCTACATAATTTGGTGCAAAAGAGTTGATTTGGGTGAAACCAACCCATTTACTAGTGTTGATTGCTAAAAAATGGCACAAACTGTTTTTTTTGCGATTAAAAAGAGTCACATTTTTCGCAATTAAAAAGACTCACATTTTACATTTGATAGTTTCTGTTTTTACGTAGTCACTAAACAATATTCTGTAAGCCTTGGAAGATCACTCAGAGTGCTCGAGATGGGTTGGCACTCAATTGTTTTTTTTTTTTATATGGCTGACATTGAAAGAGCTAAGAGGTCATCGTGAATCCATTTAAACGACACTGAACTTTCTTCTTTAACGCACGGAACTCTGGCATCTTGTGCTCAAAATGAAATGCTCACTTCCACACAACAGGCATGACAGCCACAAACATCCTGAACGAGGCCGCGCAGCCAAAACGAAGTAAACAGCTCACCTGGCAGATCTGCTGAGCAAACAGCAGGCACTGGGATGTACTTTTCTCTTGTTTTTGAAGGTATTTTTCCAGGCTGCCAAACGGAAGGAACTCCATTATGAGCTGCACCACTTGTCCTCCTGTAAGAGAAGTTCAGAAATCTTGTGTTTAGGAATGTCCAAGTTTCTGGAGCTGTTTCTATTCATTTCATTTCAAATCTGTTTCTATTCGGAATCCGATTAGCATCAGACAGCTGAGGATTCACCCATTTCAGTGCAGCATCCTTTGTACTTGACGATGTTGGTGTGATCGAAGAACTTGAGGGTCTCAATCTCCTTCAGCCAGTATTTGGGCAAAGGACCGTTCTCTTGTTTCAAAGACTTGACGGCCACGAGCTCCCCCGTGCCGTCGTTGGCGGGGTCGTACATGTACAGTGTCACCATTCCAAAATTACCCTAAAGGCGGGACGACATGAGCCATTAGTTTCAGCGACGCCGATGGGAGCAAAAAAGTCATTCGGAGATGAAGTCACCTTTCCGAGGATGTTCTTCTTTTTCAGGTGCCGCTTGAGAAAGACGGTGGAGTGAGCCTGAGGAAGTGTTTCGCTGGGGGATATATCGGGATCTGAGCAGAAGATAAGACACATGAAACGCCAAGACTCGTCGTCATGTCAAGTTGAAAATCTTCGGCGCCGCACTTTTTATCATGATGTCAATAAGATCTCTGAGCAACGAGCAGAAGTGAGGCCTTTCCAAGGGCTCGTAGGAGAGACACTTGTTGATGAAGACGGCCAGGTCCCGGGAGGACGGCTCCAACAACTTGCCCTTTTGCTGATAGAAGCGCTCTTTCTATGGAAAGGAGACGGATGGAGGTGATTCGATTCGTAGCAGACACGATATCCTGTAGCGTGACAGCTCGGGGGGCGGAGGGCCGACCTCCGGCAGCGTGGCGTCGCTCATGGGGAGATGGCCGTCGTTGCAGATTTCCAGCAGCGTGACGCCGAAGCTCCACTGGTCGGCGCCGATGCCGACGGGCGCCTTGCTGTAAACGCACTCGGGAGCGATCCAGGGAATACGCTCGAGTCGCTCTGGGGCAAGAGGGCGATGACATACAAGCACTTATTGGGATTTGAGATATGAGACTTTTGCTGTATTTATTGATCATTTGATTTACCGTATTGGCCCAAATATAAGACGGTGTTTTTTGCATTGAAATAGACTGAAAAAGTGGAGGTCGTCTTATATTCGGGGTCTAGACGTTATACCCATTCACGACGCTAGATGGCGCCAGATATCATTGAAGCGAATGCTGAACTTGACTCCCCAGGCCAAAGTGAACCCCTGCCACGAAGAATAAAAATAGCGGTAGCACGAAAAATAAAAATAAAAAATAGTGGTAAGAAGGAAAAGAGAAGAAAATAATAGAAGAGATGACAGAAAATGGAGAAACGTAGTGACAATCTGGAGAAAAGTCGGTCGCAGATCTGCCAGGTTAACCAGCAGCTGAGGAGAAGTTATGATGTAATTTACATTTCAAAAACCAGAAGCCATTCATTTACGAATGTGATTGCACTTTAGATTTGAATGAGGCAAAATAACATGCTTTTTCTCTCAAATATATTGTTATAATCATTGGTTTCAGATGTACTGTAATTATTTTCTGTATAAAAATTAATTTGGTGTTCAAAAAGTCTTTTTTCAAACTTGAGTCTTGAAAAAGAGGGGGTCGTCTTATAATCAGGGTCGTCTTATATTCGGGCCAATACGGTATTAATGCGGCAGTACACATTTTTTAAAACTTAATTTACAAGTTTATTCGGGACAGAGCCGGCAGTAACGAATATCTATAAGTGAGATTTGTAATAAGCTCCTTGCACATACTATAGCGCCATGACATCATATCCGTTGCAGATCATATGGTTTATCCTCTTCCCGTTTGCCTATTTCAATTCACACTCGTAGATTGTAGTACGCTTTAAAATGATTTCAAATCAGAACATTTTGAAATAGATTTCAATCACCCTGTCGTGAGCTATGGTACTGACCTTCCTGGCACAGGATATTGACGGCAATGCCCGGGTCGCTCAGCTTGACTAAAGGAGACGTGCCTTGCTCCAGACCTCGCCTCGCCACCAGGACGTTCCTGCCGCAAACGTTTCCGTGGGTGACGCCTTTTGTCGCCTACAAGAATGCAGATCTCATTGGGGTTAGGTACCGGTCAAGATATGTCATGTATGCACACTGGAAGCGAGAAGCTATCCACTGTAGTAACCGCTGTCCCCGAAAGGGTTAAAGTGACAGATATTGACTTCGGCAAGTCGAAAGCGTACAAAGCAAGTGCAACTTACGAGGTAATTCAGGGCATTGGCAAGTTGTTTGGCCACGATAAATTTCCAGCGAGGCGTCAATTTGGCTTTTTCTCTGCAAAGGAAAACGTCCAAAGGCCCAAATTCCACAAACTCCTCCACCATGATGTCTGCAAAGGAAGGCGCAAGAGCTTCACTTTAATTGCTCCCACATCAACCTCTATTGATCAGACCTACGAGAAGATCAATATGAGCATCGTAGGATGAACCGAGTGCTTTGCTTTGCCTCTGTGTTAATCATTTTATTTATTTATTTTTTCTCCGTAAGGGTGAAAAGCAGCGGTGTCAAACTCGTTTTTTGTCACGGGCCACATTGTAGTTACGGTTTCCCTTGGAGGGCCGTTATGAATTTGGAGAAACCATATAAATGTTTAATCCCCTCCACATATTACATACACAGTAGGGTGGTCCATTTTGGAAAAGTTTGTCGGATTCGTCGGGCCGGGTCGGAAATCTTGTCGATACTATGACACAAGGATGTGTGCAAAATTTTATTCCGATCGGATAATTTTATCCCGTCCCGCAGAGCGACCAAAGTTTCCCCTATGGAAAGAATGTTACGGGGCTGAATGGTAGTACGGTTTCTCCCGTACAGTAAAGATTTTGTTTTGCTCAGTTCGCACTTGCAATAATTCAAAGACGGAAGACAGGAACGCATGTATTGCAAAAAAGGCAACCGTGGTTATCCTTCAACACTGGTGAGATTGTTGGTCCATGTTAACTGGTCCATCTGTCTATCTGTACATCTGTCTACATCGCGCGACTGTCTGGAAGTGATCCGATCCGTTTTGCATTTTTTTCAGGCCGGGAGTGGTGC
>NW_017805481.1:811765-816257 GCF_001891065.2 Hippocampus comes | reverse complement strand
CATGGCAAAATACACGGTTAAAATACACATGTTCACCCTATTGAGACCAGTTGTTATGGTGGAAACTTTGGCCGCTTTGCGGGACGGGAAAATATCATCAGATCGGAATGAAATTTTGCACAGAACCTTGTACCATAGTATCGACAAGAATTCCGACCCGGCCCGACGAATCCGACAAACTTTTTTTTTTGCCATGAAAATGTGGACCACCCTAATACACAGCGCACAACAAGTTGATCAAGAACTAGTTTTACAATCAGAAGTCAAGAATAATGACTGTTATTGTGGATGACATAATGACAATTTGAAGTTTTGGTTCAGACTTTAGCAAGCATCATGGAATTTGACATGCTTGCTTCGCTTTCGCGGGCCACATAAAATGGCGTGGCGGGCCAGATCTGGCCCCCGGGCCTTGACTTTGACAACTGTGGTGTAAAGGGATTAAGTGTCACGCCCAAGAGATCTGGTTGATGAGGTTTTGTGAAATGTTGTTTGTGTGTTTCCTATTTTAGTATGTAATCGGTAACTTGCCCTTCACCACGAGTGCTGAATGCTTTAAAAAAAAAAAAAGGAAGGAGCAAAAATGGAAGTAGAAGACTCTGTGATGTGGTGCTCTCACTTTCAGATCCGTTGACAGACAAACCATGGACGAAAACCAGGTGATTGTGAGACACCTGGCTCATCAGACTCGCCATCTCAAAAAAAGCCTAAAGCAAACCAAAGAAAATATTGATTTCGAATCGATAGACGAGGCTTTGCCGGATCGCTCGCAGTGTGACGGGCGCTTACGGATGTGATATCTTCATGGCTTTGCTCGAGAACCTTGAGCACCACTTGGATCTTCTTGTACTTATCGCCGTTCAAGTCGTCCTCCTGCTCAGCGACTACTTGCCCGACTTGCAGATGCGCTGAGTAGATGTGAGTTCTGGTGCCAAAACCCAAATGCTGCCCCTGTCCGTAAACACAATACCCCGCTGCCTCAGCCAAGTCAAACGAAACTTGCAAAGCTTCGAAGGCGCAAGGAACGCGCTTCTCACCAGAATGAGGTCTTTGTACTTGATCTGGAAGCATAGCTCCAATTTGTTCGGAGATAGAGTCCGCGTGCTGGCACTGCCATCTATGCCGCGCCTCTTCACGAGGAGGTTGGAAAGCTCTGTGGAAGACAAAGACAAAAACGTGGTCAGTGGCACAACACAAACTACACGGTCAGACATTTGGCCTTCACTTTTTAGTGCTCATTAAAAGTCCTAACTGACAACGTCATCTGTCAAGTTACAGTAGTGCAATTGTTTGCTGCACTTTCTGCTCCGTGTCAAGGTCAACTTTGTGCAAAATGCTCTTGTTTTGGTTCTGAATGTGAAGCTAAAGTGATTCTGATGCTGTGCAGAAGCGAATATGTTCAAACGGGATAGAGGGCCATTGGCCATTTAAAAAAAAAAGTAATAATAATAATAATAATAATAATTCATTTCTCTTTTTGTACTGGCTAGATAGACTAGTGGTTTTTTTTAAGTTTCTAAATTCAGAGCTGACTTTGTCGGTAGCGACTGGTTAAAAGGTTATTCACAGGAAGGGTGCGGTACACAAAAATGGGTCAGCATTCGTCGGAAAAACTTGGCATTGCTTGTGGTGTTCCCCAGGGGTCAACATTGGGGCCACAACTATTTAATGTGTGCATTAATGATATCTTTCAATGTATTGCATTCATTAAGATTAAATGCTCTTTGCTGACAATACAAATATATTCAGCAAGATTTTCTTCTTCTGGCTCCTATTCAGGCATTTTTCCATATGTTTTTTTGAAACACTTCCTTAAGAACAGTATGAAATCAGCTATGTCAGTGTTCATCTCCTTGTGCATTATCATGAAATGCTATTGCCTGAAAAAAAACTGCGCAACATGAATACAAGTGAAGATTCACTGAAATAAACACAAACCTCCTTGCCGGGGCCGACAGCATTTTTTAATAGTATAGCTGTCTGTGCCAGACTTGAGAATGTAGTCCTTCAGGGTGTTTGTGAGCTCCTTCACACTGGAGAATTTCTCCTGCCAGCCATCCAAGGTGAAGACGGAATCTTTATGCTGGATGCAAAATAGCTTGTGGCTCGCCATCGATCCGTTCTGCTGGCCATCGATAATTCTTTTTAAAAAAAAAAATAACGCTCACCTCGCCTGAGATGCAATGACTCCGACTTAAGGAGAGCGGCGACTCACCTGGTTTTTATTTGGCACAGCCAAAACAAGTCTGTGATAGTTGAGAACACTCCAACGCACGAGGCAAGCTTCTTCTTCAGCTTCCTCCTTTTTCAGCTTGTGCAGCACAAAGTCATCACTGGAAAAACACCACAGTTGTTTGTGGTGCTTACAGAGTACCACAGAGGGGGAAAAAAAAAAAAAAAAAAAACTCACTGGATTGGTCCGTGCAGTCCATTAGCTTGACTCAGCAGCACCCTCGGGGGCGCCACCTCATGACAAAGATAGTGGTGGGCGTCCACAGTCAGCCGGTAGTATCCATCGAGCAGGGAGATGAAGGAGCGAGCCTCCTGGCTGGAGCTCATCTCAACCTCCTACATGCACATTCACAAAGACAACGAGTGGCGCTTAGTAGCACAGCTGCCACCTACAGATGCACTCACATTGTAAAGACACACAAAAAAAAAAAAAAAAAAAAACGCCAGAAGCGCACAGCGACCTCATGGAGTCTAAATGACTTATAAAAATTATTAATAAAGGCATGGGCGAACTAGTGGAAACTCAGCATAAAGGAAGGGTGGTGGAGGGGAATTCCCCACTACTGCCAAAAGTTGTGTGGCACCGCAAAATGTTTCCTGATGTTTCCGTTGCAATCTGCGCCAGGGTCAATCGTCTGGTGTGTGGCCGTGAGTTGCCGACTGTAGTTTTTGGGGGTTGATCGATTCAGTCACAATCGGTCGTGTTGCTCGGCGTGCAGCGGGCTTTAGTGTAAAATCTCAGCAATTTAGATTCAACTATACTTTGCACACTTGATAGCTGAGATCCTGGAGCATGCTGTCATGGGAATACCCTTGATGCCCACCCATTAGTAACATGAGTCAATTAATTATGATTATATAATTAGAAATGAATTTATCCGATTCATTCATTGACAAAATAATGGAGAGATTAATTGATGATTGAAATCATCGTTAGGTGCAGCCATAATCACAATGTAACTAAACTGAATCAAATCCTGAGACCTGAATATCACACTTATGAACTTATAAAATATTACCCTGATCCCACCCGCGAAAAAGAAATGCTGCTTTGTTATCTCCTAAACACAATTGATTTATTTTTTTGAAAGCATCTTTGAGTTAGCGTGGCCTTCATTTTTCAGTACTCAAGTAGCTCTACTTTCAAAGACAAATTTCTAGTATGTTTTTAACATACTTGGCCAATCAAGATAACTCTGAATCCGATTTTGATACATCCCCAACGATGAATAATAAGCAGCGCTCTCACCATACACTTATTGTCCTGCGTGCTAATGCAAACATTAGCTTCACTGATGGCTATGTGAATGATTCCTGGGAAGTCACAGAAGGGGGTCCACTGGTTGCTCTTGGCCTACGTGACGAAGCAACACGAGCAAAAGTGGAGTTGTCAGGAAAAAGCAGGAAGTATCAACATTTCCTCCAACAATATGACAAACCTCAGAGGCCATCATTTCCCTCCACTGAAGCCCCGTGTTAGCAGATACCATCAGCTCATGCACGGTTTCCGCCCCGCCGTCCCTCGAAGCATCCGGACTCGTGTGTTCGTCATCCCCGCCCAGCCTCAGGTGGCGCACAGCGAAGGTCTCGGAGCCGAAACGCGGCGCCAAGCACTCGAGAGCATAGATATACTTGCAGATAATTTCCTTCACGTCCGGCTTCTTTGCTTCCATATTATTCTGGTAGGTGCGCATGGATCGTTCAAACATCCACCGGAGCCTCATCTTTGTCAGGACTTTGTCTTCTGATATGTGCTTGGCATAAGACTTTGGGATGCAGTTTATAAAGCTGGAAAGACACGCCACTGTTATATGCCCTGCCCTCAGATTTTACTCACAAACTTACAAAGCAAATTGGATTCATATAGAAAAACATATATTATACATATATAATTTTGTCTTTGATTTTCCCCGAACAGTATGAAATTATTCTTGTCATGACTTTAGTTTAAAAAAAAAAAAGAAAAACATTCTTATGATATGACTTTTTTTTCTTGTAATATTAGAATGTGATATAATTTTACCTTTTTGTGCTAAAAAAAAATAAGACGTTTTATTCTAACAATATTTTAACTGGACTTCTTGTTATGTTGTGGCTTTTCCTTGAAATATTATAACTTTTTTTTTATAACTTTTTATTCTTGGAAAAATACGACTTCATAGTATGACTTCATTAGTGCAATATTATTACCTTTTCCTTGTAATGTTTTTTTTCTGAAGCATATTGGTATCGGACTTCAGCCTTGTAATATACTGTAATA
>NW_017805481.1:781949-811302 GCF_001891065.2 Hippocampus comes | reverse complement strand
AACACGAGCAAAAGTGGAATTGTCAGGAAAAAGCAGGAAGTATCAACATTTCCTCCAACAATATGACAAACCTCAGAGGCCATCATTTCCCTCCACTGAAGCCCCGTGTTAGCAGATACCATCAGCTCATGCACGGTTTCCGCCCCGCCGTCCCTCGAAGCATCCGGACTCGTGTGTTCGTCATCCCCGCCCAGCCTCAGGTGGCGCACAGCGAAGGTCTCGGAGCCGAAACGCGGCGCCAAGCACTCGAGAGCATAGATATACTTGCAGATAATTTCCTTCACGTCCGGCTTCTTTGCTTCCATATTATTCTGGTAGGTGCGCATGGATCGTTCAAACATCCACCGGAGCCTCATCTTTGTCAGGACTTTGTCTTCTGATATGTGCTTGGCATAAGACTTTGGGATGCAGTTTATAAAGCTGGAAAGACACGCCACTGTTATATGCCCTGCCCTCAGATTTTACTCACAAACTTACAAAGCAAATTGGATTCATATAGAAAAACATATATTATACATATATAATTTTGTCTTTGATTTTCCCCGAACAGTATGAAATTATTCTTGTCATGACTTTAGTTTAAAAAAAAAAAAGAAAAACATTCTTATGATATGACTTTTTTTTCTTGTAATATTAGAATGTGATATAATTTTACCTTTTTGTGCTAAAAAAAAATAAGACGTTTTATTCTAACAATATTTTAACTGGACTTCTTGTTATGTTGTGGCTTTTCCTTGAAATATTATAACTTTTTTTTTATAACTTTTTATTCTTGGAAAAATACGACTTCATAGTATGACTTCATTAGTGCAATATTATTACCTTTTCCTTGTAATGTTTTTTTTTCTGAAGCATATTGGTATCGGACTTCAGCCTTGTAATATACTGTAATAGCAATATTCCTGTATTATTTTTTACTTTTCTCTTTAAAAATATATGACTTCCCGGTGATATTTATTATTTTATTATTTTTTCCTAAAAAGCACATGACTTAACTCTTATCATGATTATATTTTTAAAATATTATTTCATTGAATTATGACCTTTTCTTAAATTTTATGCTTGTAATATTGTTTCTTTTTCTCATATTATTCTGCCTTCTTTTCCACAAAAAATAAGACTTAAGACCATATTGCAATTTTATGACTTTTTTCTTCTATTACTCCAGCCTTGCACTTTTACATTTTTTTCCCCTAAGATTAAAAAAAAAAAAAAAAGAAAAAAAAAGACGATGCCTGTAATATAATGGCTAGATTCATCATGTAAAATTATGACTTTACAACACCTTTTTTTTTTCCACAAATCTTATCACGTCTTTGCAGCTCGGTTTTGATTGTCTCTAAAATGACGAGTATGACGTCATGAGAGCAGGACTTTGGCTCCAGCTGATTAGATTGCGCACGCGTTCCTATCTGAAAGGTATTACCTGGTCTTTTTTGCAACACGCTGCAAGGTGCTGCCCGTCTGCAGCGCCAGGTGCATGAGGTGGAGCATGGCCATGCCCAAGCTCTCGTTTTTAAAGAGACTCAGCTCCTCCTCTGAGTTCAATTTCTCCATCGGAAAGAGTTCATTCACAAAGTCATATTTGGCCTGTTGGGAAGAGATGGGGCTTGTCAGGGTACCGGCGAGGCAATGTGCTGCGAGAGGTCCGACACACACCTGGGCAAATAAATACTCCACCGATTTGATTTCCAGCACCGGTTGGCCATCGTCGTCAGCATGCGTCTCACTTTTTACAGTGAAACGAGCCACATCTGGCTCCTTGTCATTAAATGCGTGCCAATTGCGAAAGTAAAACCTGCACACGAGGAAACAGCTGTTTGCAGTGAGACAATGGTGGTTTGTGGCGTGCGATGATGACGTTATCTACCTCATTCGGAAGTGAAGAATAAGACAGGAGCCCTCATTTGGGTGAAAGACGTGATTTGGACTGTACCAGCAGCATGACATGGGGTCATACAGAGCAAACAACACATGGAATAGTGGCGTTATCCCTGTTTAAGACACACAGTTTGGTTACACACTTCACACAACTTGATTTGAATACGATTTTATTCGCGTCTGGGTTAATAGTCATTCTTCTCACCGACAGCCTCTGCGGCTGAGATGCACAGCTCCTCCGCGGTGACCCGTTCTGCGGCTGTGTGCGACAAATAACGCTCTTTGTTGGGGCTCCAGAAGAGGTAGACGTGGACGCCGTCATCCTGAGGGGTGACCAGGGACTGCGCTGAGGACCTTCGCTTGGAACGCTTGGACCACCTCCTTACAGGCATGACGGCAGAGTCCTGTTACAGACACACACACACACACACACACAGTTAGGTTAGGCGTAGGTTAGTGATAAACTACAACACGTTACAGCTTAACATAAACATTCATCTGAACGTAACTGTGTCATAAAACTATGATGTTGCATGTACTATACATGGTCACAGCTCCTTCTGTGACTGAGAAGTCATTGTTTGTCATACCATCCAGAGTGAAGGATTCAATGAAAAAATGCGCACTAATAACCTGAACATTGCTCAACTTAATTTATTTCATGAAACCATGACAGTGGATGATATGCTCAGCAATGACTTGTCAGACATGTTATTTGCTTGTAACTGTGTGAATATAATGGATAAAATTGACCACAAGAATTCCAATATTCTAACATTTGTGTTTCAAGCATGACCCTTGACTGTACCTGGCAACCACGTAGCTCTACCACTCATTGGTTGAGTTTGCTCTTTGTTATAAATAGATTAATGGCCTGCTCTCTCTAAATTGTGGACCGGTTGGTCTCTTGGGGGAAATATAGAGGGAAAAATATTAAATAGCACTGCACCAGCCGCCCCCCCCAAAAAAGATGGCCACTCCAGCAGTAAACACTTTGTGAATAATAACATAATATGGTTCGCGATGTTGGTTTTTCTTTACAGTTAATGTGACTATTCCAAAACAGCAGATGATAGAAGGAATTGAATAATGAAAACAGAATTCTTAATACATTTCTGATGAGACTTGAACAACACTAGTAAGTACAGTACCACAATTGGCGTCAGGATACATGCGAATTCAGCAATCAGTTTGAAAAAAAATAGAAGGATTCAATGAAAAAATGCGCACTAATAACCTGAACATTGCTCAACTTAATTTATTTCATGAAACCATGACAGTGGATGATATGCTCAGCAATGACTTGTCAGACATGTTATTTGCTTGTAACTGTGTGAATATAATGGATAAAATTGACCACAAGAATTCCAATATTCTAACATTTGTGTTTCAAGCATGACCCTTGACTGTACCTGGCAACCACGTAGCTCTACCACTCATTGGTTGAGTTTGCTCTTTGTTATAAATAGATTAATGGCCTGCTCTCTCTAAATTGTGGACCGGTTGGTCTCTTGGGGGAAATATAGAGGGAAAAATATTAAATAGCACTGCACCAGCCGCCCCCCCCAAAAAAGATGGCCACTCCAGCAGTAAACACTTTGTGAATAATAACATAATATGGTTCGCGATGTTGGTTTTTCTTTACAGTTAATGTGACTATTCCAAAACAGCAGATGATAGAAGGAATTGAATAATGAAAACAGAATTCTTAATACATTTCTGATGAGACTTGAACAACACTAGTAAGTACAGTACCACAATTGGCGTCAGGATACATGCGAATTCAGCAATCAGTTTGAAAAAAAATAAAAAAACAACCCAAGGTAATACAAGTATTAGTGACTATGGTTCAAAAATGTAAACAAGTCCAAAAAATAGAGGGTTTCGGCAGTATCCGGAAAGATTGTGGTGATTAGTATGAGTGAGTTCACACGTAGATGACATCTTAACACGACCGTCTCTGTTGTATGTCGACAACAAACTACATTGGCAAAGCTCGTCATTTTACTTTAACGTTGTTGCCGCGACTCCGTCATGACTGAGACGACCAAGCCGAGAAGCTTACCTTTCAACGGCGATCTTTTTTTGCGGGGCTATCCGTTTCAAAACTATATATCGGTGTTAAGGCTTCCATCAAAAGTCATTGAGCATTAAGCCCACCATGTCGTATTCGCTGTCTCGAAACCTCTTACCAGTTGACTTCCTCAAACAAGCCCGGAAGTGACGTAAAAGCCCCACACACCACCCAAGGCAGAAAACGGAAAATTATGAAAAAAAAGAGATAATTGAGGCACCATACTTTCATAAATGAAACTATTTTCTCATATTTTGTTCAAAAGAGCGAATAGCCAATCACATAATTTGATTTGACCAGCTCATCCACACAGTCAGCCACCTGAAAAATGTCAAAAGTACTTATAAGAAATGCTTCACAAGTGTTTTATTTAAATATTAATTCAACATGTTACTCTAATTTCAGTCAATAGGGTTGCAACAGGATTGATGTTTTCTGTTGGTTTGAGTGACACTACAGCAGAACACAAGAGGACTTTTCCTTTGGTCTTGGCTTTGTCAAAACAATAAGCTTGATGCAATCGCTCACTGAGTCATGGCTCACCTTTTTTTCCCCCTTCTTCCTCTTTCTGACTACAAAGATTTATGAATAGTTTTGTTGTGTTGAGATGCAACTAATCACTATGACTTAAAATGTCTGTGATAAGACAAAACAAGAATTTTCCAGGAATTTTCCTTGCGTTGTTCTATAGTGATTTATGTGTAACCTAAATTTACCACAGGGTTTAAAAATGATTTCAAGCAGCCATATTTATAAGGCGTAGACTTGCTTTATGGTGTGATTTACTGTAAACTATACGTCAATATAAAAAGTTCAATTGAAACTGAATCCAAACACGTGTGCCATCCCTTGCTCAAGGCCATGTGGCTCCATTTAAGTAAAAACCTTTGTTTGAACTTTGACAAGACTTCAATTAGCAATGAACTGGTAGAGCAACTTAGTGAAATTGATGAAAGATGGGGCTTTTTTTTTTCAAACGGACTAATTGCAGTAAGAGAAATAGTGTGTAAAATATTCCTTTAACCTTTTCATGCACCCTGTAACCCAATAAACATAACCTGTCCACTGTAGTCACCGCTGTCCCTTAAAGGGTTCAAGTGTTGACTACAAACACACGCGTTCACCTTCAATTCTTTGCAACGTGAAATTGTGTTTGTGACTTGGGAGATAAAAAATCCGTTTGCTTTATTCAACAAGAACCTCAAGAAGTTGGGTCCACTTTGAACAAGTTTATAGAAAATTGGTGGTACAACCGGGCTCAACATCTAAAAACAAACACACGTGTTTGAAGGGGAAATGAGAGAAAACAATAATACTCAAGTGTACAGAATAATTTTGGTGTCCAAGTATTATATCAAAGAAAAAGAACACAATAGACATGCTGTGATTATTTCCCCAACCAAAATTCATCAAGAATAGAGGAGTTGCAGGGCAGCCAAATCCTTTACTGGTAAGCTCGCTATGTGTATCTAGCTCAATGTTTTACCCACGAGGCAAACTAGTCGCACACCTAATGGAGTTGGCCATGAGTTTGCAGCGGGGGTTAATGAAGTCAAATGGCAAACGTGCTCCCTGATGGTCAGTCCTTTTTGGCTTCTTCGGTCTCCTCTTTAGCATCCTCGTAGGTGGCGTCTTCGTCGTTCTTGTCGCCTTCATCCGGCTTGGAGTTGGGCACCCAAAGTCCAGAGTCGATGCAGCGCTTCATGTGCAACTTAGCCTCCTGAACCACCCCCCAAAAAATAAAAGACACAAAAAAAAAAGAACAGAAAAAAAAGCGTGAGGAGTTCATTCTTTCTATTATCGGTGGGTACACTATTAATTAAAATTTTAAAAATGATGCGAGTAAAGTAATGAAATTTCACTTTAATAATAAAATGATAATTTGTTATTTACATGTTTTTTAATTGTACTATTTATAGTGACAATAAGAGGTGTGGATCGAGGCTGTACAGCTACAAGCTTCACTCTGATTGTATTTCATGATTTAAATGTGGTAAATTGTATTTGTATTTAATTCTATGATTCTATCGCATCCCACGAGAAGGTACCCCATGCAACACTCGTGGTTCTCCTTCTACACGACCCGCCTGACTGGAGGCCAGAACATTCTGGTTTAACTCCAAAATTGGTTTTACTTTCGGGTCATTTGAATGCAGACGAGAAAAATATCTTTGCTCCTGCTTCGTCATCCCATCCTATCAGTTGTAACCAGAAAGCCGCTTACCGTTGGATCCATCTTGCTAATAACATCTTGCAACATTTGGATGTTCTTGTCGTCAAAGCATTTTTGCATCTCCTGCAGGAAAGGAAAAAAAAATAACATAAGTGAGGCACTTGAAAGTAGAACATTTCTAGAAATTGACAGGACTTACCTCTGGTAGCGTCTCATACACATCAACAGGATCGAGCCCCCCCGGTCCTAAGCGCTTCTGTCGCTCCTCTTCCTCGTACTCCTTCATGGCCTTCTCGATCCGGATCTTGGCCCGACCGCGCACGCGCTCCTTGAAAGACTCCATCTCGTCATTGAACGCATCGCGATACTGCTGATCTGACGTCTGCGGAGGAAACCAAGTGCCAAAGATAGATTTTTTTTTTTCCGGGGTCAAACAGTATTCTCAGTCGCAGCTTGATGGCATGCCAGCCCACCTTGATTTTGGCAAAAAACTGACGATAGCATCCTCGGGGGTCCACTTTGAGGGTTTTTGCCAACTCCAGAATGAACTGCATGACGATGGTCTGATGAGCCACTTGATCCAACAACGCGTGTTTCTATTGAAAGGGGCCAAAGCAGATGTTTTGTGCTTCGAGGGCTATTTGGATGTCGGCTTATGTAACTATATCTGAAGTTACGGTGGCCCCGAATATAAAAAAAAAATACATATGCATCATCATACATAAATATAGCGGAGCTGAAAAAGCCAGAGAGCATTACCTCCTCCACTTCAAGGTCAATGCACATAATGACCAGGTAGTTGGCCGTCTCCTCGCACACTAGATGAGGGTTGTCAGACAAATACTTCTGGCTGTCATCCCAGCGCCGCAGCATGCCTGAGGGGAAGACAACACACAGTGGGGGAGAATTGAGCACACCTCGCAGCAGGAAGTACGCAACCAGCGCCGAGCCTGAGGCCTCTCCTCACCAAAGTGTTTGATCTGCTTCTCATATTTTTCGACAAAGGTCTTATGCTTCTTCTCTTTGTCCTCTTCGGACTCCTCCAGCACTTCGGGCTTGATGTTCACGACACTCTGCATAAACAGACCCAAAAATATATCAGGAAACCACAAACGTTTGGTTTCGAGAACCTTATCATCCGCCGGTGGAAATTTCCTGTGAAAAGACGCATCGCACTCCTGCCTTATCTGAAGAAACATAGATGAGGTTAATTCAAGCACACTTAGAAGCACAGTATGTAACGTTACCATTTTTGCACTTCCACCCCACCAAATAAAACCCCAAAAATATTAATATTGAATATCAATGTCAACAACACACCTAGAAACATACAACAGCGGCTAAATGACTTAACATGCTCACAAATAAAATAATAAATGTGTCATTTAGGAATTGTCAGGGCAGAATGTTATGAGATAAACCCATTTGGATTAAGGTCACATTTATTAAAGGATGAAATTATGCTGTTTAATAGTTAATGAGCATTTTACTGCTGTGCTTTAAATAAATATGGCTTCCATATTCTGTCTGTGACACTGAGCCGGAAGGGTAGAATGTGCATCTGAAAATTTAATGTGCCCTTTGACTCTCATGGTGTGGTGAACAGCGCCCTCTAGTGGAATGTAAAAGAATCTATGAATTAAATGAACAGCGCACAATGCTGCAATGCTTTGTTTAATTATATATTTTTTAACTCAGCAAATTGCATTTGTTAATTTCACTGAAATTTTATTGAACCTTTCAATACGATACATTAAAAATTTAATGTTTTGAAACCATTTGCTTTCAAACAATTATTTAGGTAGAGCTTAAAAAGAAATTTGATGTGCAATACTTTTAATTGAATCATCAAGTGCATTTTTTCACGCACCGCAGTATGTGTACCGTCTCAGGGTTGTCCCACCTTGCTGAAGCCTTCTTTGCTGAGGGTGTCCACGTTCCATGGCATCTTTTTCTCTTCCCGGGAGTGATCTTCCAGCTTCCTCTCCCAGTCGCGCTGCTCCTTCATCAGTTTCTTCTCCTCCGTTTGCGCTTTGCTCAGGTCGGCCTTGCTTTCGTCCGTCACCGACAGGCTCAGCTCCTGGATTTTCTTTTGGACTTCCGACACTTTGCGACGGCACTCGGTGAGTCCCTTGCTGAGGTCTTTTGTCTTTTGCTGGAATTCTTCCATTCGCTCCACACGGGCCTGGAAAAGTTCACAGTTGGCTTCGGGCTGTATTTACACTGCGTTGTTAAAGTGACACAACTCTGATTTTTTTAAATCTTTTTTTTTTTCTTCAAGTGGTACAAGTTAAGAGAAAAGAACGCCTTGAATTGGATTCGTAAAATTAGCAAACAAATGTATGAATGCCGCCAGTGGAATAATGCAGAGATTACCTTGTGCGTGCAGTTTGAATCATGCGTGGAAACAGCCATATTGTGAGTCACGTGACAATATCAGTGACATAAACAGCCACAATTTTTTTTCATAATATGTGTCTAATAATATGGCACCGCCTTTTACTTTTTTACATAACTATCGTCCAAGTAGTAAGAATCTAGATGTGCAACACCACATAGTGCGATACATCTCTGCCAGTCAGCTAGACTGAGGAATGCTTGTTTCCATAACGATTGTACTCTTACGTACCAAATGAAATGTCCAGTGAGACACATCATGGATTTCAAAACGCCTCGCAACATCACTCAAAGCCAAATCACGGATCGACTATCTCTGTCGTATCCTATCATCAATTTGTACCTGGTGTCTCCACCTGAAGAGGCTCGGTGTGTCGATGTTTGGGTGGGTGTCATCTTCGTCGTCCGACACCTCAATGTGGTTCCACACGCTGTAGTCTATTCTGGACATGATAGAAAAATCTCAAGGCAGGTAGCGTTTAGCTTTAGGAGGCTAGTAGGACCCGCCGAAACAGCGAAGGCCAAATGAATCTAAGTTGAGCTGATGATCATAAATCGGGGTGAAAGAACTTAAATAATGAAGTAAGCTTGATTTCAAAGCGCCGTCGTTTTTGCCTCCACTGAATAGACCAAAAACTGAGCTAGAGAAGCTAACGTTACCCTGCCGAGAAATTCTAGAAAGTACTGCTGCGGTGCATTTCCGGTTTACGTCGTAAGTCACATGGCGCACTGTTTAACCTCTCTCGCTCAGAGATTTGTATTTTACAATACAGTCATCCCGTGGGTTTTTTTTTCATATAAAAATATAGACAAGCCAAGATTTTAAATCATTGCACTACAATAATTTATCTCAGGAAGATAATAGCTTTGTTTCCGCTACACGTTATGCGTCTGACGTCACCAGGAAAGTTGTGTTGCTCTTCTCAAACACCACGTCTCGTCTGTAAAATAAAAACGAGTTGCTGTTTGAAATTACTGTCATCGTATGAATAATGTCACGTGACAACCATTTCATGTCTTCAAATATTTATTCAATAAATTATACTTCAGCCACTGATGCTTCCAGCTGTTGTCCCACAAGCTACGTTGGAAACTACGTGCTGGGTTTCCTCTCTGTGTGTTCGGGATCTTTAAAACCGGAGCAGCAGAGGGAGTTTGCGCCATATATCCGGCAGCACCGTCGCATGTCATCGATCACATCCGCGCACATGCTCTCCACGTACTTGTTAGCTGCCGGAATGGAACTAAGTTAGCATTGTGCACAAGTCGTTTGGAAACATGTTGTCAATAAAGATGTCTTTCAGCCGCGATATACCTTGTAAACACGCCTGGATGGCGCAAGCTTGTTTTTTGCAAGGGTCTTTTGCTGGCATGACTGAAAGGAAGCGTTTTTCGCCTTGATTTAATGTTGTGATCACGTGACGCTCAGCGAGCCGATGGAATTTCTCTCAACTTTCACAGCGACATCTGTTGACTATTGATGGTATGGCAGCGTAGCAGTTTATAACTTCATGGGATTTGATTTAATACATTTTATTTCCTGGAGTTATTAAAATGAATTTATTTACATAAAGTTCAAGTCACTTATATGTTCTATTGTATATACTGTACACATTTGATTCCTTTGTTACGGTACAAAAACGTCATTTTGATTCTTCTGTTTACAGTACACCACAAGCCATTGGACCATGAAAGGTACAAATTTAGCACCTTTATTCTTACAGTGTAGAAAATAGATGGATGAATCCACATGTTGAACTTCAGCTTTGCATATTTGCCGACTGTTGTGGTAATGGCATACATGATGACACACGGTGGTTATCAGTCATAGCTAATGACATCGGCAACAATTTGAGGAAATACGTTCACTCTACTGTAAGCCTCACTAGACAGCTATCTATGTTAAAATTGTGACAAATTTTGCATAAATACTGGATGTGTTGTAAAAATCCCTGGTGGTTGGTTCACACCTTCTGTCTAGCTTTGCTCTTGGCTTTGACAGTGAACTGCTTGCTCTTCTTCCCTAGCGAGTTGGATGCGGTGCAGGTGTAGGTTCCAGGCACCAACGAGGAGGAAGTGAGCACAGCTCCTTGGTCATCTTCCTGTTTTGGCTCCGGCTCGGGTTGCCAGCTGTAGACGGGTGTCGGGTTCCCTGTGGCGGTGCAGTTCAGCGTTGTTTCGCCACCGACTGACACATCCACGCTTTCTGCCTCGGGACTTTGGAACATCGGAGGAACTACATTGGAGGACATAATAATATCAAATGTTATGACAAAATAAAATGAATGTTTAAAAAAAAAGCTTCAAAGTGATTGTTGAGTTACCTGCAGGAAAAAGCATGATACTGAACATTCTCTGAGGTTGCATTTGTTTTAAGAACTGCATGCCAGGCCGTATGAAGCAATGCTTTTAGGGGATTTGAACTTACAGTGCACAGACGCTCTCAGCGGCTTAGAGGTGACAGTCAGAGGTGGTTGAGGTCCCTCCGGTCCCAGTTCCAACTCAGCCACGCAGCTGTACCGAGCGCCGTCGTCGGCCTCGGAGGGCGTGATGACGAAGATGGAGGAGATTTGCACCGGCGAGGGAGAAGTCAGCTCGGCAAACGAGCGGTTATGCACCTCGATGCGCTCCCTGTACCACCTCAAGTTCAGGTACTGAACGGGAGCAACGTTCTGGACCTCACACAAGAGCTGGTACTCCTTTCCTGCCACCATCGGCCCGGTGTGATTCACTACCGTGATGGTGACGCTGTCTGGGTTTTCTGTGAAAAAAAATAAATACAATTTAAAAAATCTTGAACGACAAAAATTTATATCTTGGATACTGTGATTATAAAAAAAAAAACATAAAAATGGCAAATGCTAAAATACATTAAACTGACTACAATATAATCATTCATTATAATATATTAAAAATCAATTATGAAAATAAGAAATGAAAAAAATAAAAGAATATTGTTTAAACAGGAAATGAAATTATTGAAATTAATTGTAAGTCTAGAACAAATGTAATATATATATATATATATATATGAAATAAAATATGTAAAATTAACGAAATAATAATTTGTCAACAAAAAGAGAATATTAAAAACAAATATTGTAAAAACACATTTAATAAAGATGGTAAAATACTACCAAACAAAATACAGGGCGCTGTAGTCATGTGCACATGATGTGATCAACAGTACACGCTGTCAAATGGTGATCTCACTATAGAGGACGAGGTTGAGCTTCTCCTCGCACTGGCGCGGCGCAGTGAAGAACACCCCATAGCAGATGGGCTCCTCGATCCAGTCGATGAGGCTGTCCACCTTCCATTGGACGCTCGGGCCCTGCTGCGTGTGCGCGGCGCTGATGGCCGACTCCCAGCCCAGCACGCGCACCGGCCGGGTCGCCTCGCAACTCACCAACACCGGCTCCCCGAAGCCCACCACCACCCTGGCGGGCTTGAGGATTAGGGAGCAGCCGTCGCCTGAAACTGAGAAAAAAAAAAAAAAGAACTGGTCAACTCAAATCAAAATAGCTTCGTGGGAACTTGACCTTTTTGTTTCATGGTTCTCATTAAAAAAAACAACAACAACAACAACAACATTCTATTCTAGATTACAGCTATCAAACTGAATAAAATGGATTGTTGTGAAGTGCAGTTAGGACAAAAGTAAAAGACACAAGGATACATTTTTGTTTTTGTGTTCGATTGTAGGAGTCAATAAATGTCCTAAGGTGCAAAAGTGAAAGTGGCTCTTTTTTTTTTTCTTTTATAACTTCCGTCACTGACTTAACGAACATCTGCTCAATGGTCCTCGGGAGTGCTATCATTTGACTTTTGCGTGTTTCACTGTTTGTCCCGTTCAATAAACAAACAGCTGAAAGAGCAAGTGAAAAACTTGTAGATGTAAATGTGTCTAACAAATACACCACTTGAGGGCGCTGTTTCCACATCGAGGGATTTAAAAAGTGATCACGAGTTTTAGCAAAATGTGCCAAAAGAGTTTAAAAAAACACACACAAACAAGTACATTAGGTCAACTGGAATTTTCCAACATTCCAAATAAGAAAGCATATAAAGCACTTTACGGAGATTTTATATTGTGTTGATATTCATACTGCAAAACGAAACGTCGTCAACTCAGCACAACTGCAAAGATGCAGAATGCACTTTTAATAACCTTCCGTTTGAATGACATCGGTTAGCATCAATCATCATGAGCACTGACGATCATGCCACTAAACCCCCAAGTTGTACAAGTGGACAAAATAGCATCCTACCTGAGCAAAACATACACAGTGCTGCAATCCACCGCAGAGATTCCACATTGGCCATGTTCACTTGATGGTGAAGGAGCCCTGGATAAGAAAAATCCCAAGTTACACAAGCCTGGCAAACTCTGCAGGGAACAATGCTTGGTGGAGACAAGGGCCCCCTTCATCCCAGCTGACTTCAGTGTGTGTGTGGTGTGTTTTGTGTGTGTGTGCGTGTAGCAGAGGTACCGAAGGGAAAGAGGGGGTTTTGACAGGTGGAAGGAGATCCCCACTGACTCTTGTCATATTTCGGACATGATGTTAATGCAGTTTTACAAAATGGTAAGAGGTCATATTTTGAATGATGACTATTATTTTCACTTCTACGTGCTTTCTGTGTCTGCCAGGAGGCTTGTGGGTGTTGCTGTGTTGCACCCCAGAGTCACACTGTGATCAGAATGCTGCACAAATGCAACACCATTGGATGCTGTGTGGTGTCATTACAGTGTGTGTGCAGCTGCGAAAACGCCACAGAACAAGAATGAAGGGGATGGAGGGAAGCAAACGAAATGAGGAATATATCACTTCATTTCAGTGAAATAGAACTTTCAAGATCTTAAAACAAAAGGATTGGAACGGTGCTAGTGGGCAAAGTGGAGTCAGGCTAACTTTGCATTCCCTTCTAATTAGTATGGCGGCCTCGCACCATGTGAGTGAATGAGAGCAGCAGGCGGGGGCCAAGAGGGGGCCGAAGTAAGGTAAAAGCTGGCACACAATCAATTCAAAAACAAGTAAGTTGAATCACTATTTCAAGCGCTTGAGAATGTTTACATAATTGACAATACATTAGGTCAGTGGTGGTAAAGGCCCCATGCCTTCAAAAAATTTTTTTTCAACTGTTATATGAATAACAAGTCAAAATAAGTCTGTGACATGGTTCAAGTTCGACATTAATGCTTTTTTTGTTTTTGCGATAGTCTTGGTGAGGCAATAGTTGAACTCGCATTTGTGGTCGACAGTTTTGCTCACGATAGTCAGATGACCAACAATGGAAAAAAAGTCGTGACGTGCAATTGGAGGAGGCTTGCTGAAGAAATGTTTTGGCAGTCTTGGGTAATTTTTTTTTTCCATTAAACTCATAATAATAGTAATGATATTTTTTAGATGAAGTTTGGCGGCACTGTGAGCTCATGCTCCTGTTTATTTGTTATTCTCTAGTTTCCCCATCGGAAGTCATGTAATGTGCATCTATTTGTGTAACCTATTTAAAAAAAACTCAAAAACTAAGATTTTAACATGATTAGCCGGTTACAACAGTGTGAAAATTTGAACAAATGAACTGTTATATGATGAAACGTAAATAAAATTACTCACTTTCAATTCACCAGACACGTAATGGGGAGGCAACAGGAAACTGTAATCAGTGTACTACTGTTCGTGACGGATTGACATATTGAGGAATCAAATAAGCTGATTCAAGTGATTTGTATCACTATTAAAATCATTAAATTGAAATAAAGCAAAATTATTTTCAACTGTCAGTCGAACAAGTAAAACTACTCACCTTTTGAAGTCTTAAAGGTTTTCAGAGCAACTCAACCACCTAGCGGCGTTTTTAGGTATTGCGGGGACTAATCAGTACTTTTACCGGAAATATTTAACAATAAAGGAAATTACTTTTCTACAAATATTTGTGTCTCTCTTGTGCCTGACCACTCATTAAGGATGAAAAAAAGTAAATCTTTGTTCTCTGAATGTTTCTCAAAATTCAACTTTTAATTCACCTTTTAACGTTTGTTCCATCCAAAAGTTTACAAATGCAAGAACACATTTCATTTTTGACATTAAAAGCACTATCGATGCCCATTTAATGCTTGTCAAGTACAACAAAATGGATGATTGTCTTGACAACACACTGGGGAGAAGCAAATTCACAGGTCAGTGTTTACAGTGCAAAACCGAACCAAGCTTCACAAAAGTGAACTTGAACCGATGAAAATTATGCAATTAGGTTTACAAACAATGATATAAAAAGGTGCCCCAAACACAAAGAGAAAATAAAACACAAAATTCCCCAAATTATGGAGCACACAGTGCAATCACGGCGGCTACACTGTACAGTTGTACCTCGTAGATGGATGGATGTGCAATTTGGAACACAGAAGTTGTGGTTGAGTAGTGAAAATTGGACTTCACTTGGTCTCTTTGGCAAATTAGCCCAAAACAGGCATTTCTATCCAGGCTACGCAGCACGCACGCACGCACGCACACACACACACACACACACACACACACACAATACAAAAAGCTCAGTCAAACAAAAGCTCATGCAGAGCCACACTTGCATAGTAAAATTGTAGTTGTAAAAATGTAGAAAAAGGAAAAAAAAAACAAGCACGGCTCATATAGGATCTGACGTCGCGGATCCAGGAGTATAACTCTGCTTCTTGCAAGAATACGTCCCTTGGGGAGTGACAAAAAAATATCCCAGGATGCAGAGCACGACTGCCAGGCCCACAAACAGTCCGAGCACCAATGCCAAGGTTCTTCGAGGTCCTGCGGGAGACGGGAGTTTTCGTTATTGTCTCGTCAAGAATGCGAACTACACAACGGTGCACTCCGATAAAGTTTCTGTCTGAGAGACACCCAGCAACCAATGAGCATGATGACAACAAACACAGAAATTTAAATCCTAGCAATGGTCCCCCGGCGGCTAAAATTGCAATCGCAAGGTGAGAATTACGCAACGTTTAGCCAGACAGGAAGGTAAAGATTAGGGCCCGACCAAAATTCTGGCCTAAAATTATAATTTTGAAAAAGCCTAATATCGACCGATCAGTCGGGCCCAAGTGAAGATGCAGAGCAGAGCTTACTTGGAGCTTGGGTGACCGTGAAGCGCTTGGTGATGGTTCCCTGAGAGTTTGCGGCGGTGCACTCGTAGGTGCCTGGATGCTTGAAAGAGGAATTGAAAACAGATTGAGTTTCAGTCAGCACTTTAGACGTGTAAGGCGTCTTCCAGCTGTATTCCGGCTGTGGGTTTCCTGAGGCGCTGCAATCTAAACTCATTTGGCTGCCAACTTGGAGCGTCAGAGTCTCGTTTGTTGGTTGGCTGAAGGTCGGCGCGTCTGTTGATACAAGATTACATTTAGAATGAAAGTGGATCGCCGTTCCCAGCGTGCAAGTTAGCTCTGATTGGCTCCTATCTCGTCCTGTCCTGACAGGGTGTAGTACTCCTTGGCTCACTTCTCCAGTCCTGTCCAACTTGCTCCTGTCTGATTTGACTTTCCACATCTAATGTCCTCCTGTCCTCTCCTATCAGGGTGTAGTACTGCTCTGCCCGTCTCGCCCTGTCCAATTTGTCTCCGTCTTAAGTGTTCTTGTGCAGATCGGTCCTGTCCTATTTGCTACTTTCCATAACCAATTCGCTCCTGTCCTGTCTATTCCTGTTCACTAGTTTGTGCATTCTGCATACTTTGCTCCTGTCTGTCCTGTCCTGTCCGAGTTGCTACCAGTTGCATCACTTTCTCACACAGTATAGCAATGCCTGGCTCACTGCTCCTGTCCTGACCTATTTACTCATGTCCTAAGTGCTTCTGCCCTCTCCTAATTGAAACTTTCCACATGCTATGTGTTCTTGTCCTATCCGATCCTGTCATAGTTGCCGCTATCTTGTTCTGTCCTATCTCATATATGCTCCTGTCCTGTACTCATCACTACTTTGTGAATTCTAGGTACTCCTGTCATGCCCACTCCTATCCCATTGGCCTCATCATATTGTACATACTCTTGTCATGTTCTCTCCCATCCTTTCGTATTTGCTACTTGCTGCTGCATCTCATTCTCACGGTCATCCTAAATGCTTTCATCCTGTCCAATCCAATCCTATTGGCTACCTTCTGCATCCTAAATGCTCCTTTTCTGTTGTCCAACTTGCTACTCGCTACATTTCTTCCTCACAGGGAGTAGTACTGCATGGTACGATGCTCTTGTCCTGCCCTGTCCTTGTTGTTCAGCTTCCTCACTTGATATAGACTTACAATGCACAATCAGCTCGAGCGGCTCCGAGGACGTCTCTGGAAGGCGCCCCAATGGGCCAAGGTCGATCCTTGCCTCACAGTGGAACTGTGCTCCATTATACTCTCTCTTGGATAACAGTAAGAAGCGAATTAATTTGGAAACTGGCTCTTTGACGTCAGTGTCATTGAACCATATCTTGTCCACTCTTTTATTGCCATTGAGCAATTCCAAAGAGACGTGATGTATTGGCGCAATCTGATTGACTTCACACCGCACGGAAAAGAGTTGCTCTTCTGACAAGGGGCCAACATGACTCTCCAACGATATGGACACATTGTCCGGCATTTCTGCAAGGAGAAGTGACAAATTAAGGCACGCAAGAAAGTTAAACTATTAACTCCAAATAAAAGGCTACTCACTGTAGACGGTGACAGGTAAATCCTTCGTACACTGAGAACCATTGAGATTGACAAAGCAGATGGGATCCACGTACCAACGTTGCAACGAATCTATTTGTAAGGTGAGGTTGGACACACCCTTCACCAGTCCCTTGGCTCCAACTGGCGACTCCCAGCCCATTCCCTTCGATTGACTGGATAAGGACTTGCATACAGCTGAGATGGAGCCGCCGAAAGGCACCAGCACAAAGTTAGGAGTTATTTCTAGTGGGCAGGAAGTGCTTGCAGGCTTTGCTGAAATAACACACATGCACGATGGAAACAGGCAGGATGGTTAAATGCATTGTACAAACAAAGAACTCAACTTTTTCTCTCCTCTTCTGCAAATCTTGGCAGCAGTGGTGGGAAATAGCAAAGCTGCAATACTGTTTCTGTCCTAAATTAGATTTTTCAAGGATCTGAACAGAAGTAAAATAGTGCTTATACTCGTTGCAATAGTGCATGCAGCTTTCTGGTTTGCACGACTGCATGCCCTGGCAACCTAGGGACAGTATGACACACGTACATGCGGATATACACAGGTCGTTTCTTGATATCAAGATCGCGGCTTACAGCCTCGTGAACTCGCCAAGTAAAATCTTCCTAATAACGTACTTCCTGAGAACGCAAGCGTCTTTCAATCATCATAGTGCTTAAGAACTGTTGCGCGACCACAGTGTGTTCAAATACCCGTTGCTTAAATGGTTAAGATACATATGCTATTCGTTAACTCGGGCGTTTTTGCATTGTCAGCATGAAGGACGATCGATTTAAAAAGAAGTGAAAGCTATGGGGTTGTTTCAAATACACGTTATATGTTTATAAATGTTTGTAAACGAGTGCAAATTGAGACGAGATCATTAGTTCAGTGTATATACTTTGACATTTTTGTTTCATGGTGTGTCGTAACAATTTTATAATGTAAAATACTGTACGTGCCTGTACACCAATTTATTCCTCTAAAGGTGGGTGTGTTCTGGTTTAAACGACACAAGCTTGGTGAACATGCAGTGCCACTGTTTTAACGCATACAAAATATTGAACAGATGACGGAGAATTGATCCTAACACAGGTAATCCGTGAGCACGCAAACAAAAATAGACGGAGCTCACAAAAAGTTGAGAAAACAAACGGGCATTTACGACGCGCTAAGCTAATGCTAACAGGCGAATAAATAGAGAACAGGAAATCAAAACAACTTACCTGCATACACTATTAAGCAGCTCAATAGGATGACTATCATCGTAAAAGCGGGGAAAATAGGTAGTTCTTTACACTAGATGACAAACAAAACAAAAGATGGCTCGTCACACAATCAAATAAAAGCACCGAAAGTAAAAGTAGTAGTGTTGCGTTCAAGTGTTCCCTGCCTTGCTTAGAAATGCTTATAAAGACGCCAGTAGTAATCGGCAAGTAAAACCTCAAAATGTGTCATTGTTAAAGTTTGCGCAAATGTTTCGACAGATTAAAAATCCGTCTTACAGCGTCATTGTGTCAACATGTTGCGACAATGAAATGGACGTAATTAACTCGCCTGTTCCGTTCAGTTTTGCATTCTTCCGGGGGACTTTGAAAGCAGCACGGTAATGATTTAAAGGTATTCGCCTACTAAACCAAATTGATGTTGGCACAAAAACATGGATTCAGACTATATAATACAATGAAGACACGGCCAAGCACATTTTTTTATCGTCCTCGTTGTACTCCACTGACAAATAACTAATTAATATTGACCTTGACAAACTAAGGTAAAACACGTTGTGATTTTAGTAACTTTTGAATCTACACGTTAAGAAAGCAACTTTGCTCAAAAGTCACATATTTAATGATAAAAATCCTCTGTTATAAATATGTACAGCAACATTCACAAATATGGGGACACTACATTTACATCCACAATGCGGTTTTTGTTCACTTCTGAAAAACAAAAAGATTTAACAGTACATCAAATATTCAATATAGCATTTAAGGCCACGCATTCATTGAAAAATCATCAGACCACAAAGCAGAGAGAATTTCCCAAGCTGCACCAGGCACAGAGAGAGTGAGAGAGAGAAAGGCTACAGAAGTACAAGTGCACAGTGGGTAAGAGGAAAGCACCGTAAAAGGACAAAAGGCTCAGTGATCTACACACGTCGCTTCATGTTTCACATGGCAAGCGCAACTGATAGGTTTAGAAAAGTAGTGCACTTCCTCAGTTCAAACCGCAAAGACCACTTAGTTACCTCACGCTTCCTCAAGACGCTCAGTTTGTGAAACGATCCCACACAAACCGCACCACAAAGGGTTCGGGTGCAGGAAAGCAAGCATCCAAACCATTTACATAATTATATTAAATTTTTTTGTGTGCTTACTAAACATTCAAGAGCCAGCTTGCCTGGGCTCCTTCTTTGCAACGTCTCCATCCAGTGAACCAGAGTAGTAAATACTGACACGGACAGCACAAGCCGTAGTCTTTAAACGTATCTGATAAAGAGTCAAATCTGAAAGAAGACATGACTGTGAGTCAGTCGCCCAGACGGCTCGTCCGTCGGTGTGTGGTGGGGGTGACGTGATCCGTTCACGACAGCTTGGTCATAGGGAACTGTAAGTCCCAGCCGTTGTGCGCCACGTTGGCGTTGTGGCCGCTGAGTTTGGGGTTCTTCAGACTGTAGCGCCGCATCTTGGTATTCTTGTAATAGATGGAGTAGATGAAGAGGAAAATGGCCGAGATGACCACCACCGTGGCCGCCACGAATCCGGCGATGAGGGGCAGGTAGTCCTCTGCGGTAGCAACAATATAACACAGCAAAGATTAATCGTCTGTTTTGTTTTTTGAAATGACGTATTTTAGAGAGTATAAATGGATAAATTGCAATGTGTGGGCGTGCCAATTTTAACCATCGGTACATTTCTCACTGTATGCACATAAAAAAACATTTCCAGGCAGTAAAAAAAAAAAAAAAAGGTCATCTCGTGCCTCTCTCTGTTATCATATGATTACAAAAGAGACAAAATATCTCTTTGCTGGACGCCAGTTGCGTCAAAGACAAACAATAAGTGTCATTCATGTTTTGCACTTAAAGAAAACAGTCAGCCCGGTGATGTTCGAACTGTCTCCTTACATGCAAGTTTGTTTTTTTTCCCCCATTATTTTTCCCGTGACAGTGTCATAAAATTCGGTCTTTGCAACATTGTGTCACCTCAAGATTGAAAGTCTCAAAATGTTTTTATTTCATTTCTTTAAAGAAAATAATGACTGAATATATTTAGGCGAGATGCATTTTAGTTGTTAAAAATGGATAGCTGTCATGCTTCGGTGTAGAAGGAAGCGTGTCAGCCAAGAAGGTAAGTTTGTAACCAATTTTTTTTTCTTTCTTTCTTTCTTCCTTCACTCATGGCTTTAAAGCTTTGAAGAAAAGTTGCGGAAGATGACATTGAGGAGTTTTTGTGTTCCCGTTAGTAGCGGTACTACCTTTTGGGACCACTTCAACCGTGTGGACGTCCGACGCCACGTCATTGACGGCCTTGCAGGTGTAGCGGCCTGCTTTAAAAACGGTGATGTTGTCTCTTGACTCCCAAGAGGGGTTTTCAACGCCGCTTGACCAGTAGATGACGGGAGGCGGCTGACCGTCTGCTTCGCACACGAGCTCCTCGGGGTAACCTCGGAACAGCGGGACGACTCTCGGGAGCTTGGTGGTGTTGATGACCGGTTTGTCTGTCCGAGGCAAGAGTACGCATCATTTAAAGACATATGATACGCCAAAAATATTTTTTAAGACAGCATTGAATCCTCAAGGACTGTTTCTTTGACATTTAGTAGTGCCGTTTGAAGCTGTAAAACACGATAAAAAATGGCTGCTATAAATCACTGTTTTACAGCTGTTGATAAATTGTGCTATGTTCCACAAAACAAAACATAATCTGCGATATGGCAGGAGCAAACTGTAATGTGGACATGAAAAGATCCGCTCACAGTGCACGCTGAAGCTGACAGCACGTGAAATCACGGTGGGTGACAGCCGTGGTCCCAGCGGTCCCAACTCCAAAATCGCCTCGCAACTTAAAGCTGCTTCGTGATGTGTTCGGTTGAGGAGGAAGCCGGCGCTGGCAAACACGTTAACCGGCGTCCTGATGGCGCCCGGTTCACACGACGTGTTCGAATCTTGTGGGCAGTCGACCAATCGCAGAGGCTCTGGAAGACATTTTTGGGGGGGAAAAAAAATTTATGATTTGCACAAAAACGCATCACAACAAGCTGAAAGTTTACGAGAGCGAGTCAAAATGTTGGAAGATATTTTTCAAATTAAAGGCCAAATTTAAACAACAAAAGTTTAACATGACAAGATATCACAGTTTTAAAAATATTGGTTCAAAAAAAGTACAATGAAAGTTTGACAATTGTGTTAATATGAAATATGAAATTTAATTTAAAATGGAACGTTAGATGCTCTTTTTTATTTTGATTGGAGATGTCAGTAATATCTATAACGATAACATTAAATTGAGATTTTTTAAATTAAAAACATCACAGCATTTTTTTTTGATATATTTTGAATATTTGATGGACTGTGACAACATGATTCGAGATACATAATTTTCATTTATGATTGTCGTCTCGGAACAAAATTAAAATCATATTTCAAGGCAGCACAACAGGATTCTCTTTGGCTTTTTTTTTAATGACATCAGCACAGAAGAGCACGAGTCGTGGCAAAGATCTAAAAGAACGCTCCTTACCTCTGACTGATGGCTCAATGGTTCGATTGCCGTGATACCAGCGCACAATGAGGCTTTGTGCGGGAGCCACGTTGGTGATGTCACAACGCAGCTGGCACAGCTTGCCCTCCAAAAAGATCGACTTGTTGACCGGACGGATGGTGATGCTGTCGGGCATTTCTGGTTGTAGTCATTGTAAGAAAGCGAAACGACATAAATACACATTAAAGCAGTGGTCCCCAATCACCGTGTTGGGAGAGTTCATCAGGTGTGCTGCTGGAAATTGTCCAATTTTACTTAGCTACTAGTCACAAATAGACCAACTGATTACAACTTTTGTCTGCCTGTGTATAGATCTGTGACATTTGTTTGGTGGTGTGACATGTAAGTTTTTAAAGTCAAATATGAGGAATGTGAAAACACTGCATTAGACTTCAAAGAATAAATATATACACACTGTAGAGGATGAAGTTAAGAGGCTTCTTGCAAATCATTTGATTCTGGAAGAAGACGGCACAGTGAGGAGAAGGATCCCAGTCTGTTTGGGTGTCAGGAGTCCAAGTTGTTTCGTTGTGGTGTAAGACGGGCCCTCCGGCCCAGGCTATGGTTCGGGCATTTCTTGTGCTCGTGAACATGCACGTGGCATTCTGGCTTTCACCCATGTATTGGAGCACCAGGGCCTCAGGTTGTATCCTAATGGGGCATTCATGATGCTCACCTGTAGAGTCAAGTGGAAAGAAACCGAAATATCACAAACGGAGCGAAGTAACAATAAAGATGATGGAACGTGCACAGGTGCTGTAACTTGGCTCGACAATGGGATGTGTGGTAACACGGGACACACATGCGGCTGTTGTAGTGCTGACATTTGAAAGCCTGTAAAACACAAGTTGTTTATCAAGAAAGGTCCAACAGGAAAGGAAGGCAGTCAGGAAGGAAAGACCCTCCCAAAGGAAAGTCTGCTCCTGTGGTCTTTGTGCTGGCATTGAATCCAACATCCACCACCTCAGTCCACATTCCTCAATTCACAAACAAACGCAACACTTGGAAGGGATATTAGGTGGTGGTGTTGTTTTTAACAAAGAGACAGTTCCAACTCTTCATCGCAAACAATCTGTGCCTCTTTGTTCTTGTGCTAAAAGACGCGTTTGAAATGTATGCGTGGTCTTCCTCTGCCTGACTCCTCTGCACACCAAACAGGCAAACAACCGCAAGATTATTTTTAGAAAACTGTCTTATTTTTATCGTTCGCATAAAAAGAAATCCTTTTACTCACTGGACTTGGCTCCGGTTTTAGACAGTGACAACTCCAAAGTCAGGAAGACTGAAATAAAACGAAGCCAATTTAAATCATCCATTTGACTTCGTTGTTTTCTCGCCCCGGACTCGAAACGGCTCTCTCCCGGCTTCCGTTATCTCGCCAGGGTGGCTGCGGAACGGGCGGCGTCTCTCTCCCGTGTGCGTGGTTCAGCTTCTCCCGGAGGCAGTTGAGCGACCGAGCAAGAAGCTAAAACTACATGCTGGGCTATTCAGTCTTCCTCTCGCCGGAGAGGAAACAGCGGTCCTGCCTCTAGTTTCCCCCCCTCTCCTTATTCCGAGTGCCTGGACGCAGTTGCTACACTGCGCATGCGCAATCACGTCGCAGTTACTAATGGAACATTTCGCTGCAGCCCGGGCGGACTTATATAAAATGGCGTCGGGATACGAATAACAAGTCCTGAGTGTACCCAAAACACTTCTATTTCCTTTAAGGCTATCAACAGTACAATAGTTCGGCCGCAGATGGGATGTCAACCCTTGACTGAGGCTTCACTTCAGTAGTCGGAATTCCACCTATGCAATGATTATATGGTCATAGTGTGGATGCTGACAAAGTAATTATTTTTTGTTACCACACTGGATTTCGTCGCTCCCATCACCGCAGTGGTCTTCTCCGTCACACATCCGATGCGACAAGATGCACGAGCCTTTTGCACACCTAAACCAGTTGGGCTCGCACTCTGTCTCTCACACACACACACACACACACACACACACACACACACACACACACACACACACACACAGAATAAAATGAAAAGCAGCATGGCGTGAGAGTGGTTAGCATGTCTGCCACACATTCACCACATATTCATGAGATCTGGGTTCAAATCTCGGTCGAACATCATCGACAAAAAGAGAATAAAATGAATCAGGAGCATGGCGTGAGAGTGGTTAGCATGTCTGGCAACACACACACACATATTCATGAGATCTGGGTTCAAATCTCGGTCGAACATCATCGACAAAAAGAAACTTGACTTCTCGGGAGTGTGTGAGTCTCACCTTTTACACTCACTGTGACTTGTTTAGTGACACTTCCTCTTTCGTTGCTGGCGTAGCAAGTGTAGACGCCCGTGTGGTGTGAAGCCACATTGGGTATCAGGAGACGGGAAACTCCATCTTCATTGACCTGAGTGACGTCCAGAAAAGTGGGTGCACTCCAGGAGTATTCGGGTCGCGGGTTGGCTCTGGTGGCGCACTGGAGGTATATTTCGGAGCCCAGCTCCACTTCAATATCTTCCAGCTCCTCTATCTGCGAGGGCGGATCTGATCACAACAATTTGCCGTTATTAATTTTGTCAAACAGCGTTTAAGTGTACCGAGTGGCGGAAGTAATCGTCAATGGCAACTGAAGACAAGACAATCGATGGACTCACATACAACATTGAGATCCACGGTGGCATTGACCATGCTTGAAGACAAGGTGGCAACGACGACATACTGCCCGGCGTCGTATCTCGTCAGTGTCTCCGATAACTCCACCTCCTCTCCGTCTTTGTACCAGGTGATCAAAGATTCGGAAGATCCGCCTTCCACGGAGCAGGAGAGGTTGTGAGGAGCGTACTCCACTGCAGTGTAGTTACTTGGACACGTGAGCTCGATGTCTTCTATGTCATCTGAAAAAGGAACGGCAAAATGGTGAATGCTGCAAGCAGCGACGAACGGGCCGTCATCACCCTCTTTCATGACGAATTCATAAAAAGAAGACCAAAATTTGATGCCGTGCAAACTATTTGTACACAAACATTAAAATTACACTTCCATTACTTCTTAGGGGACAAGCTGTCCGAAAAATGGTGTGTCTCAGTTTGTACCATACTCATACATGCAGTATACTTACATTCAACTGTGAGCTCCAACTCGGGTGAAAATGCACTGAGTTGCGGCCCCTCGGGCAGCAGGTCCAAAACCGCCTCGCATTTGAGCTTGACAAGCTGCTGCTGCCGTACCGAAGACGACTTGAAATGTTCATAGTTGTAGCCAAAAAGAAGATCAACGAGTCCTTCAGTTGACCCTTCAGCGCGTCTTTCCGTGATGACCGTATCGCTGCTGTACCACCGCACGATGACGCGGTGAATCGGCGCGATCCTCCTAATGATGCACGTCACTTCAACCGGCTCTCCTTCTTTGACAACAGATCTGTTGGCTTGGATGGAGATATTTTGTGGAGATGCTGAAGGAGAAAGAAGACAAAAAGTGATGAGACAGCGTCACGCAATGGTTCCATTCCAGTGTGGAATAAGGCTGGATTATTTTTGATTGATATTGAAATCCCGATTGCTAAACGTGATGATGAAATGAGTTCAAAACTTAGTGTTGTCCAGCCCTCGTCGATAAAACTCACTGTAAACGACCACGTCTGGGTTCTTGGAGCATTGGTCTCGTCCGCTTTTGGGCACTGGGCTGAGGAAGCACACGGGCGAGATGTGCCACCTGGTGAGTGCGTCCACGCTCCAAGTCAAATGGCGCACAGGCTTCAGGCCCGTGCCACCCAGCGGAGACTCCCAACCCATCCCTTTGTACAGGTGGTCGGAGGTGCTGCAGTTGATGGAAACGGGGTCTCCGTATCGCACCGCCACCCTGGGGGGGCTCAACTCGATGGGGCAGCAGGCACCTGCGTGAAGTGAAATGATTATTCTCACCGCACTTATATCGGTTGCTTGGAGGGTTCGAGAACTGCGACCGTCCACGCTAACTGTTAGCATGGATGACGATGACCAGAGAGCAAGACTTTCCTGCCTGATGGGCTAAATATCAATCAAAAATTTGGTCTACTCGATAAATTGAGCACAAAGTCATGCTCGGAAAAGTAGGACAAAACTATTTTGTAAACACGCTTTTGTCTATCAGCACCATCTCCAGGCAGAGAAGCGCCTTCAGTGACAGGCGGCTGTCACTGCCCTGCTCTACTGACATACTGAGGAAATCCTTCCTCCCTCAGGCCGTGCGACCTTTTAATTCCATCCTGGGAGTGAAACGCTAACATCATATCCCCCTCAGCTCTGTATTGTACTGTCAACACATTGCGCACTGATCAAGATTAATCTGATTCCCGGACCCTCAGTTCACACTGGAATGGTGACTTTCATCCTGAGCTGGTTGCCCGCCAGTGGCAGGGCACACATAGACGAACAACCATACACACTCACACTCACACCTCGGGACAGTTTAGAGTGTTTAATCAGCCTGCCATGCATGTTTTTGGAATGTGAGAGGAAACCGGAGTACCCGGAGAAAACCCACGCAGGCTTGGGGACAACATGGAAACTCCAAACAGGAAGGCCAGAGCCAGAATCGAAACTTGCACTTCTGCACTGTGTGCCCGACGCGCGAACCAGTCGCTCACCATGCTGCACCCCCTACTCCCCCCCAAATAAATATATATTTTAAGACATTATGTTCCTAAAAATATTAGTAATTCCGTAAGCCGCCTTTGCCCTGTGTTGTTTTAATTTTGGAAAGTAATTATTCAGTTCCCCGCACTGTGTGCCCGACGCGCGAACCAGTCGCTCACCGTGCTGCACCCCCCCACCCCAAAAATATATATATATTTTCAGACATTATGTTCCTAAAAATATTAGTAATTCCGTCAGCCGCCTTTGCCCTGTGTTGTTTTAATTTTGCAAAGTAATTATTTAGTTCCCAGTGTGGATTAAGTATGTATGTATGTTTTATGTATGTATCCATGTCTTCTTAGTAGTTACACTAGCACAGATGAAATAATATACATTTCGGATTGATTTGGAATTTTTGGGACCTTTGTCAAGAGCATTCTGGACTAAAACATACCTGTGGCGCTGAGCAGAAACCCCATCAAAAGGCGCACAAATGTCGTCCTTTCGCCCATTTTCTGACGCCAATACAAAGTTCCTCCTTGTGTGAGTCCTTTCCCGGCTCAGCTCCACTTGTGTGCCACTCGCCTGCCTTGCACAAATGTCGAGCACGAGAGAGAAGGCGCGATAGAAAGAAAAGGAGGTGTGTTCACTTGATATGTGTGTCAGAGAGAGAGAGCGAGAGAGAGAGAGAGAGAGAGAGAGAGAGAGAGAGAGAGTCAGGCCGGGTTACACTTGCAAAGTCGATGCACCAGCTGCATTAGGGTGCAGGTTGGCTCATCAAAATAATCACCCTTGTCACAAACACACAGCCGTTAAATGTCAAATCTAATCTATGTAAACGTACTTTGAAGTCAAAAGTATCCGGTCACGGTTCTTCATCAATTAATGAAGCAATCATGAGCGTTTCCAGATAGGTGGAGGATTAATATAGCGATACATTTCAGGTTTCCCTGTTTGGTGCGGTGACTACGTGGCGATAATTTTGGCTTGGTAGAGTTTGTTTGAGACTATTGTCTGCTTTCTGTTAAATCTCCCTCCTTTTTTTTTGGACCATGGATATATTTTTACTGTTCTAATGATTCAGAAACGGATCTCACAAAATATAAACATAATAGAGCTCTGCTGGACCAAGGAAAAATGACAGTTCCAGGTACTTTTTTGTTCTTGGTACTTGTAGTCATTGGAACTATTGTATCTGCTATACGGGTCGTCACAGGGTAGTGTTGTAATTCTAGAACATTTTACGTGGCAATTGAAATTTACTTTGCTAAAAAAAAATAACTGTTTAATTATGCCCTACTGATTCGTCATTGAAATTAATAGTGGCGTTTATTTTTTCCCCATTAAAAAAAAAAAAAAAAAAAGATCACCCATCCTGTGTAAAACGCTCCAGTAAGCACACAAATAGAGAAACGGGAACGGCGTCGATCGCCTGTAGACAACTTCGGATTATTTTTTGGGGGGGAGACGTGATGAGATCCAACACCAGTTGGATCACAAATGACAGATTATCACACTATCGCTCTGTCAGTGTCCATCAAAACTGAGCATTATTATCTCTGAAAACAATGTTTTTTTAAAAAAAGTTAAAGTCGAACATCTGCAACAAGTGGAGGCCGTGGCAAAAATTGTTCACTGGGTTCAAGTGTTTCAGTCATGTTGCTTAAACACTCCCAACCCATCACATCACACTGCGTGCCCTTTTCTCCACCCTGCCCTTTAAACGGCAAAAGGTTTCAATGATGAAAACGTCCACATTAATGAGCTTTGACCATCAACCCGCTTCTGCATATGAAACTAAAACAAAGGCAGAGTTGCCATCTTGTTGAATTCAGTCAATATACCGGGAATAATTACTGACTGTTTGAGAAGACATTCATGTTAAAACTTTTTAATATTAACATCATAGTGGGCACGGCGACGTAGTTAAACAGAAGGGACTCCATTTCCTAGTAAGAGTTGCTTGTCGCGAGGCAGAATTCAAGACTAATCTGTTTGAAAATCGTGACTAACAGTATTAATAAAAACAATCCGCATTCAAGTGACACATTCTCTGTTTATGCACATGGCGGGGCACCAAAATCTTGTTGTGAAAGCGTTGTCAAGGAACACACTTTTTCTTCGGGAAAGGGTTGTGAAAGCACAACAATAGAACAGACTCGAATGATTGCAAGCAAAACACAGTGCAGACCACGTATGAGTAAGGCGGAACCTTTGGTCAGATAGCGCGGTCCTGAATTCAAGCCACTTGTATGTTTTAGACTAGTGACGTCAGCATTTGGTGGCCAGATGCTTTTTTCTTGCCATTTCCCCAATATCGCTCCCTACCTCCCCTCTTGACGAAAAAAAAAAATCTCCAGAACACGAGCGACTTAGTGAAGCAAGACCGAGTGTAATGCGATCGTAGCAACAGTGCTCCTTCTGTGTGCGCACATTGTTGCATGCCTGTTGAGCAAGAGAGAGGAAATCATCCAAGTGTCTTTCTTTGACTCCCTTTTCCTTCGAATGCTATCCAAACTGCACAATAAATCACAGCTTACACTTCTCATGACTCGTCAGCTTTTCACAAGCAGGATGGCTCAAATATCAGCTAAAAATATGTACATAGGCACCCCCTCTGAATTCCGACATCAGAATGTGTGAGTGTGCCAACTTGAGATAACCCAGTTGGCCTGACGTACTGTAAATATTTCAATTCAAATGCCTTGCACATAAAAGTCAAATAAAACTGTGACCGAAATGTTTAAAAACAAACAGTTCTCAAATACAAATCG
>NW_017805481.1:766000-773278 GCF_001891065.2 Hippocampus comes | reverse complement strand
GGTTTCCCTGTTTGGTGCGGTGACTACGTGGCGATAATTTTGGCTTGGTAGAGTTTGTTTGAGACTATTGTCTGCTTTCTGTTAAATCTCCCTCCTTTTTTTTTGGACCATGGATATATTTTTACTGTTCTAATGATTCAGAAACGGATCTCACAAAATATAAACATAATAGAGCTCTGCTGGACCAAGGAAAAATGACAGTTCCAGGTACTTTTTCGTTCTTGGTACTTGTAGTCATTGGAACTATTGTATCTGCTATACGGGTCGTCACAGGGTAGTGTTGTAATTCTAGAACATTTTACGTGGCAATTGAAATTTACTTTGCTAAAAAAAAATAACTGTTTAATTATGCCCTACTGATTCGTCATTGAAATTAATAGTGGCGTTTATTTTTTCCCCATTAAAAAAAAAAAAAAAAAAGATCACCCATCCTGTGTAAAACGCTCCAGTAAGCACACAAATAGAGAAACGGGAACGGCGTCGATCGCCTGTAGACAACTTCGGATTATTTTTTGGGGGGGAGACGTGATGAGATCCAACACCAGTTGGATCACAAATGACAGATTATCACACTATCGCTCTGTCAGTGTCCATCAAAACTGAGCATTATTATCTCTGAAAACAATGTTTTTTTAAAAAAAGTTAAAGTCGAACATCTGCAACAAGTGGAGGCCGTGGCAAAAATTGTTCACTGGGTTCAAGTGTTTCAGTCATGTTGCTTAAACACTCCCAACCCATCACATCACACTGCGTGCCCTTTTCTCCACCCTGCCCTTTAAACGGCAAAAGGTTTCAATGATGAAAACGTCCACATTAATGAGCTTTGACCATCAACCCGCTTCTGCATATGAAACTAAAACAAAGGCAGAGTTGCCATCTTGTTGAATTCAGTCAATATACCGGGAATAATTACTGACTGTTTGAGAAGACATTCATGTTAAAACTTTTTAATATTAACATCATAGTGGGCACGGCGACGTAGTTAAACAGAAGGGACTCCATTTCCTAGTAAGAGTTGCTTGTCGCGAGGCAGAATTCAAGACTAATCTGTTATTGTTCACTGGGTTCAAGTGTTTCAGTCATGTTGCTTAAACACTCCCAACCCATCACATCACACTGCGTGCCCTTTTCTCCACCCTGCCCTTTAAACGGCAAAAGGTTTCAATGATGAAAACGTCCACATTAATGAGCTTTGACCATCAACCCGCTTCTGCATATGAAACTAAAACAAAGGCAGAGTTGCCATCTTGTTGAATTCAGTCAATATACCGGGAATAATTACTGACTGTTTGAGAAGACATTCATGTTAAAACTTTTTAATATTAACATCATAGTGGGCACGGCGACGTAGTTAAACAGAAGGGACTCCATTTCCTAGTAAGAATTGCTTGTCGCTAGGCAGAATTCAAGACTAATCTGAAAATCGTGACTAACAGTATTAATAAAAACAATCCGCATTCAAGTGACACATTCTCTGTTTATGCACATGGCGGGGCACCAAAATCTTGTTGTGAAAGCGTTGTCAAGGAACACATTTTTTCTTTGGAAAAGGGTTGTGAAAGCACAACAATAGAACTGATTGCAAGCAAAACACAGTGCAGACCCCGAATGAGTAATGCGGAACCTTTGGTCAGATAGCGCGGTCCTGAATTCCAGCCACTTGTATGTTTTAGACTAGTGACGTCAGCATTTGGTGGCCAGATGCTTTTTTCTTGCCATTTCCCCAATATCGCTCCCTACCTCCCCTCTTGACGAAAAAAAAAAATCTCCAGAACACGAGCGACTTAGTGAAGCAAGACCGAGTGTAATGCGATCGTAGCAACAGTGCTCCTTCTGTGTGCGCACATTGTTGCATGCCTGTTGAGCAAGAGAGAGGAAATCATCCAAGTGTCTTTCTTTGACTCCCTTTTCCTTCGAATGCTATCCAAACTGCACAATAAATCACAGCTTACACTTCTCATGACTCGTCAGCTTTTCACAAGCAGGATGGCTCAAATATCAGCTAAAAATATGTACATAGGCACCCCCTCTGAATTCCGACATCAGAATGTGTGAGTGTGCCAACTTGAGATAACCCAGTTGGCCTGACGTACTGTAAATATTTCAATTCAAATGCCTTGCACATAAAAGTCAAATAAAACTGTGACCGAAATGTTTAAAAACAAACAGTTCTCAAATACAAATCGGAAAGACATGTAAGCTCAAAAAAAAAAAAAAAACTATGTAGAGGAAGTTTATGACACAGTTCTGTCCCTATTGCGATGACGTAACCTGAATGTGTCCGCAAGTTGCTCTTGCAGCATGTGGTGTACTGTACTACGACATACGCACAATCGTGAATCTCCCCGCTGCCACAAACCACATGTCCGTTGTAGTACCAAGACTGACCTGTGAGAGGCAGCATGATGCCACAGGGTATCCACAAGAAAATAGGGAAAGAAGAAGTTTAAGTTTAAGGTTGCCACCCGTCCCGTAAAATACAAAATCGTCCTTTTTTTTATGTTAAAGTACAAATCTTTGTATAATTTACAGAACATTTTAATTGCCGATAGGCTATGCTCAGGTTCAGGCTACTTCAGTCGACAAAAAAATAACAATGCTAATAAAGTACTTTAAACTTTATCCATCCATTCATTCATTTTCTGATCAGCTTATCCTCACAACGGTCGCAGGACGTGCTGGAGCCTATCTCAGCTGTCTTTGGGCAGTAGGCGGGGTACACCCTGAACTGGTTGTCAGCCAATGCGTTCCCTTGCAAAGGTTTGCATTCTCTCGCAAAGAATGCAAGATATGGCAATCTTTTTTTTTTTTTTTGTAAGGGGGCGCTTTTGTTTAAATGTGCGATTTTGTACTTTGCGATGGAACTCCACACAGTTAAGGCTGGAGCCGAAATGGAATCCTGCATCTCTGCACGGTGAGGCGGATGTGCTCACCAGTCGACCACCAGGCGGCTCATAAATAACATTTGGGCTTTAAATAATTTCTTTTGACATGTTTGGAGAAAGAGCAACCAGTTGAGTTGTTAAAATAATTTTGTAATGCCGTCCACATCCAAACCATCTTTAGTTTGTTTAATTGAGCGTATTTCCTGTGATTCTTTGCAACCCCTTGTGGGCTTGACGCTTCCTGGTCCGCTATATCACAAGAACGAAAATGATTCCATTGTTGCTGTTCATCAATAAAGCAGGGCGGGGGCTTTACAGGAATGCATGTGTGCTTTTAGGAAAGATTCATTTTCCCTGACAGCAGGTGGATTTTGCTGTTTAATTAAGTCACATTCCACACACACACAATGCTGTTTTTAGACTAGTGTGGGCACATTGAACCTAATATTGTAAAGAACATTTTTGAGTTGACTTCCCTTTTAAATGAAAAATGGTACATTAACTTATCTTTACTCATAGATGAAGCCCATGCACCTTTCTTGGTTAAATAGAAATTATCCATCCATCCATCCATTTTTTTTTTACCAAAGGAGGCTGTCTGCTTCAGTATAGAGGCAGAATCCTGTCTGCCTCACCTCACATTTTATCCGCAGTTTAATGCAATCACATAAATCAAATATGTCACGCAAAAATATTAAATGTGTTAGCCTAACAATGGAAAATCAGAATGTATATTGTAAGTCTCTGAAAGGTTTAAGAAGGAGGCGATAACCTCCTATGTTGTAGTACAGCAATTTCCCATAAAATGGTGCAATTGTTGCTTCTTGTGTTGGATTATGCACTCTGAAGAGAGGCTGGCTGCTTGCTGCCGCACTTCCTATTTTTTTTCCCATGTATTTGAACAGGAAATACAGGATAGTAGTCATTTAAATGATTAAATCATGGATATTACAGTATTGGCTTCAAAGTAAATCAATATAAAATATAGAGCAGCAAACTAAAACTGGAATGAATTTTTGGTAATTATTTGCTATATTTTTTTACTCTCGACAAGATCTGGATCTCTTTTCTCCCTTGATGGCAGGTCCCCGGTTCCTGGTACAGCTATTGTCCCAGCGGGAAGTAAAAATGGAATGGACTCTTACAGCTTCCACTCTTCTGGGAAAACATTTGTCTACTCTCTGTTCTGGAAATGTGAGATTTCCTCTGAGCTTAATGGCATGCAGGAAGTGTGTTACAAAGTGAGAGTCGGAATTCCTGATTTGACCTCTTGTTGCAGTAACTGATGACCCCCTACTCTGCTCACTGGACACTCTGTCCATCCGACAACCGTAACTCCCCCTCCCCTTCGATTCCTCCCCCGTTGCTCCTTCCTGACTCAGTAGAAGGATTTCACTTGAAGTACAGTAAACATTCCCATCCCCGGAATTCTATGAAAAGGAATATCCTTCACCCGGAATAAAAACCGATGCATTAAGATTTTGACTACGATATTACATGTTATCGGAACTTACGTATGCGGAAATTCCACTAGCCGTAACCCGGATGGAGACAGAAGGCCGCGGCAGCTTAAATACACGCAACGCCCACCCGATGCAACGGAAAGACACGACGATCATTAGATCCGAAACGACGACGTGTCAGTAACTTTTTATTGCCGTGCACTTTATTGTAATTGTGAATGATTTTAACTTTATTCACTTGCGTTCTGTAGATCATGGCATTGAAATGTAGAAGAACTGTAATGACTGTAGCGGAGCGAGTGAAATGCATCCGTTTGAGCGAGGCTGGACACAAAGTAAAAAGCATCCAGGAGACACTTGGAGTCGGAAAGACGCAAATTTACGAAACTTTAAAAAACAAGACATCGATTCAACTCCTGATGACAAGCCACCATCCAGCAAGGAAGCAATGCAAATGGAAACAAAAATCCTTCAGTATGCACAAGAATCACCAGACATTGGTGATCAATGGGACAGTTACTTGCAAATAGCAAGAAAACTGTATGACACGCAGGCAAACATTGGAATGCATCCAACAAACCAATCCAAAATAGACACATTTTTTTCCCAAGACAGAAAAAAATAAACATTAAAATACTGTACGTATTGTACTGTTGTGATTTATTTTGGATACACCTGTATTGCAGTTTTTGTTATATCAACAGTTTTTGGACAGTATATTTTTGCATTTTATTGATTGTGTTGTTACACGTGCATTTTGTCAACATACTTGCAGGTTCATAAAGGACATGTACCATGCTCATTTCCCAAATGAGGAATTTCTGTTATCAGGACAGATTGGACAGCGCAAACACGAGTCTGTACGAAAGAATGTTTACTGTAATCCAAACGTGTTCTGCTTGGAAACTCGAGCTTGCGACTCCGTTGATTTGTAAAGACTTCCTGTGGCTCCAGTGTGAAGTTAGTTCAATTGTTGTTGGCTCAGATCCACCCGTTCCCAGCTTCCCCAATTTTAATCTGTTTTAATACACTCCTAGTCTTTCTTCCTTTTCTTGTCTTTCACTTTCAGTCTGCTCCTTTGTACTGCCCGCCTTTTCTCATGCATGCAATCTCTTGAGGTGGAAATGAGTCAGCGTTAGTCCCGAAACTCAAACTGAGGCCATTTCATTGAAATCCAACTGTTTTGCGTTATTTCTTCAGGAACCGCTTGTCTTGTTAGGTCTCGGGGGATGAGGCCACTGTCTTCTCGAAGGACGATTCAGCAGTCATGAGGGCAGCGAAACCCGGTTTTTACGTTATTATGTAAATTAGACTGTCATCTTTCTTAATATTGAGCTTTACATTAAAGTGAGGCTGAATTGCATAATGGCTCACTCAGAAAATTCCAGAAATAGGTTGTTTAATTCCACACTCGATGGGTGGTCAAGGACTCCAGACAACTAACTATTTGCATTCGAGTCAAATTTCCGATCGATGTTAAACCTCAAAACATCTCCTCGTAAAGGGAGAATTGAAGTGGCACCCAATAGATATTTCTAAACGGCACACTTGGTTTAAGCAAGCTTTGAAAGTTCAGTGGCAGGTAGGGAGAAGTGTAATGTCATGACATCATCGGCATATGTGAATATTTAGGGGCCACACTGTCCACAATGGAAATTAAGAATTTCTTGTGTGTCGGGAACAACAAGGGGGAGCCATCAATGATTTTTTTTCCCTGTGTCTGTGTTTGATTAAGTGTCAGAAATGTGGGTTAAGGTGGAGTAAGTGCTGAGCGATGGATGATGTCATTCATTCTGGGAGTCATAAATGGTCGATGTTTTCCAGTTGGGCTGATTCTCAGTTGCTCCAAGGAGAAATAATGCAATGACATCTGCTCACCAGTTTTGAAGCTTGAGTCTTTTCATCTGCTGGCTTTGCTTGGACTGCACTTTGTGAAGTGAAATTCTTTGGCTCCACCGCCTGTTCGATTGATGAAAGTCCAACAAAACCTTGAGAAGAATGAGCAGAATATTTTGTCACGTGGAGAGCCGGAGAGGGATCTTTAAGAAATGCACTTCATGGTTCAGAGTTGTTGTATTTTTCAGTTGTTATTAAGCATGGTTCATGTCATCTTTGGTTCTATTCTGAACACATCTGTACAACATTTCTGCACTATATGCCAAGGGAACACTTGCTGCATGCTTGTATGACGTCGAAGTAAGCCATCCATTTAGATTTTTTTAAACTGATTGTTTTTGACTGGGAGTACTCTTCTTATTTTTTGGGATAGCTCTTTCCGCCATTATAATAACTAGAAGAAAATGCAAATATCGTTATTACAATGAGTCTTGTAATTTTTTTTTACATTTACCTATGATTTCATTTCGACTCAATTCTAACATTTTGATGAACTATCTGTGCTTGCTGATTGCTTCTCTGACCTCACGGTGAGGCGTCCGTTTTGACACAACTTCAGTTGAATGTATATACTTGGAAATATGAATTCTCAATGTGTTCTTTCATTCTTTTTTTTTCACAAGACGTCATGCTTGCTTGCTACTTTTTTTTCTGGATATCGTACGGCACCATGCGAATGTGGTTCGTTGCCCAATGAATGGCTCCACATGTCAACTAATCCCACACGCAGTATCATCATGTCACCATTCCAATACCTGTTCAAACACATTTTTAGTTTCTAATCACATGGTGCCATTTTGTTTAACTTGGAGCAAATAAGAGATCTTTGTTTACGTGAAAGCTCTACATTCGTCAGCTGAGTTCTAAATAAACCAACTGGCGGCAATTGGTTACGACTGACAATATGGTTGTTCACCACTAGATGGAAGCATAGCGTCAAATGAGAAAGCCAAAAGCCACGCACGCGCTCTCAAAGCATCCAACTCAATGCCATCTCATGTTACTGGCCAATACTAGATTTAAGGGAGGGGGGG
>NW_017805481.1:758448-765835 GCF_001891065.2 Hippocampus comes | reverse complement strand
ATAATGCAATGACATCTGCTCACCAGTTTTGAAGCTTGAGTCTTTTCATCTGCTGGCTTTGCTTGGACTGCACTTTGTGAAGTGAAATTCTTTGGCTCCACCGCCTGTTCGATTGATGAAAGTCCAACAAAACCTTGAGAAGAATGAGCAGAATATTTTGTCACGTGGAGAGCCGGAGAGGGATCTTTAAGAAATGCACTTCATGGTTCAGAGTTGTTGTATTTTTCAGTTGTTATTAAGCATGGTTCATGTCATCTTTGGTTCTATTCTGAACACATCTGTACAACATTTCTGCACTATATGCCAAGGGAACACTTGCTACATGGTTGTATGACGTCGAAGTAAGCCATCCATTTAGATTTTTTTAAACTGATTGTTTTTGACTGGGAGTACTCTTCTTATTTTTTGGGATAGCTCTTTCCGCCATTATAATAACTAGAAGAAAATGCAAATATCGTTATTACAATGAGTCTTGTAATTTTTTTTTACATATGATTTCATTTCGACTCAATTCTAACATTTTGATGAACTATCTGTGCTTGCTGATTGCTTCTCTGACCTCACGGTGAGGCGTCCGTTTTGACACAATTTCAGTTGAATGTACATACTTGGAAATATGAATTCTCAATGTGTTCTTTCATTCTTTTTTTTTCACAAGACGTCATGCTTGCTTGCTACTTTTTTTTCTGGATATCGTACGGCACCATGCGAATGTGGTTCGTTGCCCAATGAATGGCTCCACATGTCAACTAATCCCACACGCAGTACCATCATGTCACCATTCCAATACCTGTTCAAACACATTTTTAGTTTCTAATCACATGGTGCCATTTTGTTTAACTTGGAGCAAATAAGAGATCTTTGTTTACGTGAAAGCTCTACATTCGTCAGCTGAGTTCTAAATAAACCAACTGGCGGCAATTGGTTACGACTGACAATATGGTTGTTCACCACTAGATGGAAGCATAGCGTCAAATGAGAAAGCCAAAAGCCACGCACGCGCTCTCAAAGCATCCAACTCAATGCCATCTCATGTTACTGGCCAATACTAGATTTAACGGGGGGGGGGGGGGGGGGGGGAAGGGAGGACTTGAACAGGTACCAGCTGGATGAGGGCCGGTACCCACAGCGACCGCACGCTCTCTTTGCGGCAGCAGCAAAGCTACTGGGACGGCTCAATTAACAAGTTCCTGAAAAAGCCTCTGTGTTGAAATGAAATGAGGGAAAGACCATTTTTTTTTTCTATTAGCTGAAAATGGAAAAGAAAATGTTTGTTTTCATCTTACATGGTAAGTCCTGACCTCTGCCAAGGTCAAGGGGGGGGGGCAAGGGATGGTGGTCCGCTTCAAACAGGTACCAGCTGGATGAGGGCCGGTACCCACAGCGACCGCACGCTCTCTTTGCGGCAGCAGCAAAGCTACTGGGACGGCTCAATTAACAAGTTCCTGAAAAAGCCTCTGTGTTGAAATGAAATGAGGGAAAGACCATTTTTTTTTTCTATTAGCTGAAAATGGAAAAGAAAATGTTTGTTTTCATCTTACATGGTAAGTCCTGACCTCTGCCAAGGTCAATAGAGCTGACTACTTGGAAGTCTGCATGTGAAACCACGCATGTCAAAAGGCATAAATTGTAATGTCGCTTGAGACATATATATGCGTTGACGTGAATCAGAAATGAAAGTGGTCTTTGTTATAACGGAAGAAGGCTTGATCTTGGTGACAATCTTGAAAGAAGTGAAAACGCGGCCTCCACAGCGGCCCGACAAAAGTCGCCGTGAACTTTCTAAGCCACATTTCGCAGGAAATGTGAGTCAGGCGCCGGTGTGACGACGCATTGTCTCACTCTTTGAACCCGTGTCACACTTTCGAGCGGCCTTTTCCGACAACTGGAAAATTGACCCACTTCTTTCTGCTTCAGTTGCTCCTGGAAACACTTCATAGCTTTGAGTGGTAAGATTCTGAGAAAAGCTTACAGGGTGCCAACGATGAATCAACTTTTCCATGTCGAAATGTTTTGGATTCAAGCATTTATGAAACATCAAGTGTCAATCATTCTACTCACTCAATATCTCCAGCGTAGAAGATCTACTACAAGAGCTGCATGGTCAGTGCTGCGCTGCATCATCGCGAAGGTTGTCTCTAATATTTTTTTTTTCCTTTCACGTTTGCAATTTTTTTGTGCTCAAACATGTTTGCAAGGTGTTTTTAAAAGTGTGATTTCGCAACTCAGCGGTACGGGCATTTTAAGGCTGAAACAGTGCAGTTCTCCACCGGTGCGAAATACTGGGATAATAATGAGCGTGAATAAATGGAGTTTATCATCCACCTGTGGACAAGCTAATGTCTTCCAAACTTCTATCAGCTGTGCCTCGGCTTCGCAGCTGCTGAACACATAATCGGTCCCATTTGTGGCAAAAGCAAACCACAAAACGGACAATTCCTCTCCACTTTGAAATGCTAAAGATTCTCTGTTTGCAAGGACGTTAAACGTGGAATCTATTGGATGCCGGCGCTGTGGTTTAATTTTAACTTGTTTGCTTTGGGTTGCCTCCAGCGTGTGCTGCAGATGGGCACTTTCTCACAGAGGTCTGGAGCTTTTTTTTTTTTTTTTCCTCCGGCTCGCAGCGTCTTTGTCGGGGTCGGATCGGGGAGGAGGGGCTGGGTTTGGGTCTCAGCGGGCCTACTGGGAAGTCAGAATGTTGTTGTCCCGTTTAATGTCTTATGTTAACAAACTGCAACAAATTGTCCCTAAAACTAGTAGAGGGCTGATCTCTGCCGTGGCGAAACTGTTCACGAAAGAAGAAACAAATATTTGTGTTTGTTGGTTCATCTGTTTGTTGGTGAGCAGGGTCGGAGCGGATGGCAAGACCGCTTCAAAACGGCACTTCGAAGAAAATTGAGAAAACAGAAAAATGACAAACCGCAATGAAGTTTGGATAAAGACAATGACAACAGTGGAGAACAAGAACTCCTTTGTTAACTTAGAGGCAGAGATTCTAGTTTATTTTTAAATCATATTTGTGAAAACTATTTGTACGAACTGACAGTAGGACATGAGTGAAATAATCTGTTTATAAAAATGGCATGGGAGGGTCTTGTGCCTCTAATTCAGATTTTTAAAATAACCAGTCCGGCAGTAGACTAGCAAACGAAAGAAAGAGCGAGGGTACTTCAAGCAGCTAAAAGGAATGAAAAGCGACGCGAAATTAGCAATATTATGACTCAGCAGGTTAACTTTGTCACCCCTTTATGAATTTACCTTTTCATGTCCATTCCAAAAGAACACTCAACTTCAAACTGATCACATTTAACGTTATGATAGCACTGCAGAATATAGCAACCCGTTTACAGCGCTAATGCTACCTTCACCTTGTTCAGCGCCGCTATGACCGCATTTCAAAACTGAACAGGCATTCTCTGTGACTATTTATCACAACGACGCACGTTCATCATCGCCTGCCATGATGAAAGATCATGTTTGAGATTCACACTCGTGCCCAACTGAGTGTGCAGCAACGTTTGGTGATGCTAGCTACCGACCGATCAGCACCTGGTTTTGCCAGCGGAAAAGTCTCAACGGCCATGAATTCCACCCATTTGAATGTTAAAGTTTCTTTTTTATTTTTATTTTTTGTGTGGGTGAAAGCCTGGTAACAAACAAAATAAAGAGGACAGCCATTGATCATGCAAAAAACACACAGCTTTTTTCGTCGCTTGTATCAATACTACACCAGCCAGAGTGGTAGGAACTGAACACAAACACGAGACATTCCGGAGTCTGTATTGTGAAACAAACCGGGTCTGCGTAACCCACAAAACTTGAGCTCGTCCAAGTCTGACTGTAAGACAGCGGGTCCTTGGGAGTCCTTGAGAATTGACTCATTGATTTCAAATGATAGCGGCTGGTTAAGAGAAGAGGAAGAGGAAATAATTCATGGAAGGCCGTCACAGGCTGACACAAGAACGGCACGGGTCCAGCGTGTGGACCGGTGAAACCTAATAGCGCGACCCGCCTCGACCCATCTGGACCGAAGCGCACCTCTCCCTAAAACACAATCAGGATGTCTTTTTAAACCACACCCGTGCTCCTTGGGTAGGTTTTTATTCCTGACTCTGCTTGAAGATCGATGAGACATTAACGTGTGAAAGGGAAAGGATGCAAAGGTCCTCCTTTTATTGCGGGCTCAGCAGGAGCTTAAAAACGGCCGGAGACACCCCGACCCCCTCTCGGCCCATTCGGAGCGACCTCCTGGGCATTGTAGAAAACACTGCGAGAGAGGGTGAACGACTTCCAAGGTTTGCTAAGAGCGGAGAGTACAGCGTGTGCACATCTGGAAGGCATCAAAAGCTGGCGTTGGCCGCAGGTGAAACTCCAGAATGATGACGCGGGTGTGAGTGTGTGCTTTTCAGAGACTTTCTGGAAGACTTAAAAAGCTAACAAATTGAGTCGATTGAGGTGGGCATCTGAAATGAATTAGGAAGAAAAAAAAAACGAGATGCCGGCATCCTTCGCACGAAGTCTACTTTTGATTACCGCTGATTTGTATCGCGGGATGACATTCTATTGCGTTACATCCTGTTCCGGGTGACGCTCGGGACTGAGGGCGATACCAGCTGACTTCATCCTTGATTGGTCAGCAGTAAATGGCATCATGGGACATTGCGTGGGAACCGATACCGTGCCAGCTGCATGAAAGTCAGCTCTGAGAACCATTACATGACTCTTAGCAAAAACAGCATTACCAATTTCCAGAGCTTTGCGGAAGGGTGCCACATGGATGAATTCACTCCAGAACGCGATAAATGTAGGTATTTCAAAATATGGGTAATTGTGCCGCCAGACGTTTTAGGTCTTATGTCTTTTTCACGTCTCGCAAACATCATTTTATTAGAAAATTTTTCAATGTTTGTGCATAGATGGGGGAAACTATACAACTGGAACTGTCATCACAAATTCCACTTTTTCTTGATTCATCATTTTCAAAGTGATTACTTTCTTCGGAGGGCAGCACGGCGGGGAACAGGTCCACCTCAAGGTTTGGGGGTTTTCAGGTCTCAATCTTAGCTCAGGCTGTCCTTGCCGGAGTTTGCATGGCTTTTCTCAAGGTGCTCCGACTTCCTCCAGCAATCCCAAAACATCCCTGAAGACTGTGAATTGTCCATTAAAGGCGATCCCCAAAGTCAGCTGGGTTAGGCTGCAGCTTTTTCCACGGGCAGCATTAGCACGTCTGCTTCAAAGTCAAGAGGCCCTGCGTTCAAATCTCAGCACCATCCCTCTTGGGTGGAGCTCGCATGTTCTCCGTCTGCTTGTGTGGGTGTTTGTCAGGTACTCCCTCCAGTTTCTTCCCACATTCCAAATTTACAAGATACGTTCAGTTCATTGAAGTCTCTAAATTGTGCATCTTTGTGAATATGACCCATGACACGCAAGTGGCAAATGTAGAAAAAGGACGGCTGGATGCACTTTCTTCGCGTTGGATGCCTTCCCTTTAACTCTCTCATGTAACCTTTCACCTGATAACATGAGAAGCTGTCCACTGTAGTAACCGCTGTCCCTGAAAGGGTTAAGCATGCAATGGGTTGGTACCCCGCTTCAGACAAATGCATCAAACCTTCTATAAAGAACATACTGTATCGACCGCTAATGTTCTGGGAAAGGTACAAACAATCATCCTGGTGTTCAATCACTTTCCCAATGGCAAACATGAGCGTAGCCGAGGGGAACACAAAAAATGACTCCCGACTGTAAGCCTGCTTCATACAGTACGGCTCTTTGTTTGAGGACCAGGCGGTTTAAAACAAGGTGTCTTTGTATCGTGGAGTCATCAACGCTGCCCCTCCCTTCCTCTCGTTCCACTTACCTAGAACTCTACCATCGCCTCGGGTGTCTCCCATCAGAACCCACCCCCCCTCGTCCACCCACGCTCACCTCCCTTTGCCCTCACAAGACTCGCCACTCGCGATCACAAGTCACCTCGGCCTCGGATTGACCTTCACGCAAAACATCGTGTGCGTGTGACATGGAGCTAGCCAGAAGCTAGCGGGAGAAAGTCAAGGGAGCGAAGCATACCGCAAATTTGTTCCTCGTATGTACTTGTGGGGAGATTTGTATGCAGCAACCTAATGAGACGCTGCAACCGCTGACGGTCGTGGAGATTGTTGACAGCCTGGTTTTCTTGCTCATAAGTGAAGCCGAACCTCAGGGGAGAGGAGAGCAAATGGAGTCCTGATCAATACGCAGAAGCCACATTCGTGCATCGCATGAGACTTGCAGCAGCCCTGCTGGTCTTGTGAATTATAAAATAAGATTATAGCTCCACTGATGTTTTATTTGGACGCTGACTGTCAGTTTTAAAACAAAATATTTTTCACTGATCTATAGAGACATATTTTGCTTGCCGGAGGTCTGTTTGATTCGTTTGGAGTCATAAATTTGTGTCTGTTGTGGTCTTTATTGTTAATTTATATGCGTGTATGTCAGTTTTGTGGCGATGCATGAGATATTTTGGTTTCGGATACATTTGGCACCGAGAGGGGAAGTACATTTGTAATCTGGGGTTCGATTTGAGGAACTATTGAGATGTTATTGTTTGGAGGCTCTTATCTTTCTTCCACATTAGGATTTTATTGAATGCAATAATTTTTTTTTTTTTATCATTCTAAGCTGTTGTAGTTCTCTATAATTATTTATGCAATTTGTTATGGGGCCTGGAATGAATTGATGAATTTATTTTCTGAACAACTAAGCCTCACTAGACTCACACGTGTGTGCTGGAGCCTTTCCCAGACGTCTGAGGGAGAGAGGCGGGGTACACCCCGGATTGGTCGTCAGCCAGTCACATAGAAAGAGAAACAATCATTCATGCTCACATGCACACCTAGAGACCATTTAGAGTTTTCTGCCCATAAATTATTGAACTTCCAGTTCAATTTTGATGCCTATGCTCTTCATACAAGGTCAACTCTACATTTTTGACTATATTTTTATTTGGCAGTTGTTCGAGGTTTGTCGGCTACAAAGTTTTCGCACCTCCGCCACTAATTCTTTCAAAAGGAGGGACTCTCCATAACAAGAGAACATGCTGTGCTCCACAAAGCGCCCCGGGGCTCACTAGAGACAAGCACTACATGGTCATAACCCCACCATGCTTGCACCCCCCGCACCCCCTCACATCAAACCATCATCTGCTTTGCCTCCCCTCCCTCCCACTGTGCCCTACAGTCAAGTCTGCTGTTATTGAGCAGGAATTTCACAGACGCTCCCACTGAGACCGAGTGACCTCATCAGTGGGCAGGAAGTCAGAGGGTTCAAGTTCCCCCCCACCCCCTTGCGAGAGCGATCCCACACAGCCCCGCAGAAGGGGAGGGTGGGGTGAGGGCTGAGGGGA
>NW_017805481.1:739162-758434 GCF_001891065.2 Hippocampus comes | reverse complement strand
TTCCAGGCCCCAACGTGGCAGTGGAACAATATGTAGGAAGAGGAAAGGGGATGGGGGGTGCAGGGGGGCGGGGGGTGACAATAACCATTAATGGACAAAGATGTTGCCTGGATGCGACCATCTATAGACAAAGAGCCCCCCCACCCCCCACCCCGGCCCCACTTACTTCCCTCTCTGCAGCCTGACATCAGGGAATAATCATTAATGTGAAACATCAGGGACACACAACCGATTGGAGGCTTTTTTTATTCTCGCTGCAGTGGGTCAACGACCTTGACTGTTTGTCTGTCTCTTCCTGTGGCTTGCACCAGTGACATCAGTGAGAAAATAAAGCCACACGGACTCAGCACGGCCACCTGTGGTAGATTTTATGTCAAGAAATATAAACTTGGACGAAGGGGGGGCTGCTTTCTACAAGACAATACATCTTTATTTATATCGCGCTTGTTTTGTTTCTTTATGTGGCTCCGGAATTGATTCTTTTTTTTTTTTTTTTTGGAGTTCTGCTTCAGAGCGCTTGTTTACATGGATCAATAGCACCAATTGGATGTAACCCGAGGCAACATCACGCACAGGGTCACGAGACGCACACCATCCCAAAGCGCTTAACAACATTTCCCTGGCATCTAAGAGGCTCATGCTGCGGTCCAAGGACTGGCTGTTAAGGAAAACGCACTCCCTCTCTAATTTATTTCACCTACCACACACAGTCAAAAAGCCAAGAGAAAGTTTGTCAGCTCTTGGATGACTCAGCTGAAAAACACATGGGGTCACTGCTGACGTGCAAAGCACGTAGATGGACGAAAGTGATGAGAGACACCTCGTTGTGAATTGATCAATTCAATGCATGGTACCAACTGTAATCCTGCTTTTCCGTTTCATGTGGGGAAACCATAAAAACCCACACGCCGTTGAATTCATTAGCCAGAACCGGACTCTTAGTCAAGAGGAGACAGAGGCCGGAAAGAAAACGGAGCGCTGCAACAAAGAGGAGACTTTGGAATACAATACTGCAACTTCCTCAGCCCGGTCACAGCATCCAGGAAAAGCTCATGTTAGCTTGCGCGGTTGACATTTCAAAGAAATAAATTGTATACAAGAGGAAACCGAAGGCGGAGAGAAGGAAATTGGAGATAGTGGAGTATAATACTACAACGTCCTCAGGTAAGGCACAGAAGCTAATGCATTAGCGCTTTGGCTAGTTTGTGTCTTTTGTAGTTATGCCTCCTCACACTTGACAATGACATTGCGAATCTGCTCAATCACATCTGCAAAAGCCAGTAAGTGCTGTGAAGTTCCCATGGGATCGACAAAAATTGTCTATCTTAAAGGAATTTGTACATGCACGCACACACACACACACACACACACACACACACACACACACACACACACACACACACACACAAACACAAATGGATTTTAGCGATAGCGTTAGCGTGCCCTTTGGGAAAAGAACAATAAAAGAAACCTAAGGATGCGTTGACATGCTTTAAAAAAAATCTCCAATTTATGGCAAAGCAACAAAGAATGCGGAGATATGGTGAAATCTAAACAGCACCACATGTGTGAGAGGCTCACTGTCACCGGGCAATGTCACAATGAGCCATGTGTGTTTTTCAAGAGCCTCCGTCTGAGCAGTCGGAGTTGGTTGAAAGACAACATTCAACAAGATAGAGGCTGCAGTGAAGACTGGGAGGACGTTGACTGATAAACTCTGAACCCTCGCACAATGACAACATTCAGACGAAGCCCGAGATGAGCTCACTTAAAGGTCGGGGCGAGAAAGCGGGAAGCCTTTCGGACATGGAACAGAACACGATGATACACTTCAGTCAAGCGATTGTGAGACAGTTACTCTAGTTTAGCATTTAGCAAACTGGCCGCCCTGCCAAAACCTCCCCGGCTGGTTAGCTTATAGCTACGTCGCTGTCATGGAAAAAAAAAAAAATACCATTAAACACAAAGGCCAAAATGCCTAGCACCAGAACCGCACCACTTTGATTTTAGGCTGACAAAATAAACAGTCCATTTCAATTGAATGTGAATGAATAGTTTTCTTTCTCTCTGTTGATGAATTTTCTTATATGTCATAAAAAGCTTCCACAATAAAGCAGATTTAACGGCATTTTACAGACTGGGAGGAACCGATGAACAAGTCTGTGATCTTTTTCGCCCATATTTTGCTTGAGTGCTGAGTCATTCATGATCCGAGGGTCCCGTCGTACGCTTCTTTGGAGAGGACGCCAGAGAGCGAAAGGTCATCATGATGATCAGGAGTCAATTGAAAGGGTGACATGAGTGTTGTATGAATAGAAAGTGGGAGTTGTGATAGAGAAAGCATTCAGAAGGACGTTAAGAAGGTCAGCGCTCAGACACGCTCGTCATCGACGGTTGCCATGTGGGAATACCCGGAAAAGAATCACGGGTTGGGAAAGGTGGTGGGTGTGGGAGTGGGTGACATTTTCAGGTCTGTTTGTGATAATTGAAGTGCATCCTTCAGCTTGGTCATCAAGAGAAGGGCGAAAGCGAAGGCGAGAGGACCAAAGGGGAGAGTTTTGGTCCTTGAGCAGGTCTGGTTCCCATTAGACCAGAGGCCCTGGATCACTTTGTTTGTACAGGCAGAAAGTCCCAAAGGAGGAACACGAAGGCGGCCTGCTGTTGCTCCTCCCAACTTGGCCGCCATGGAGGGAATATCAGCTGCAGTGCTTCACTCTCTCACCCCCAAGTTCGTCTCAGTCCTCCTCCTTCCCACCCACCGCCCCTCTGGAAGTCCAAACGGGCCTTTTCGGAACTGTTTACGGATGTTCTCTGTTTATGTGATGGCGTTCCCGCCAGAGCTGCGAGCCTTGCTCTTCTTGAAACATAACCGTGCGATCAATATGAAATTCGTCAGCAGTCAGGAATTAGGATGCAGTGAGAGTTCATTTCCTGCCCTTCAAGGAATAATCTATCTTTACACTAAAGTATCTCTATATACACAGTCAGTGGAAATGTACGAACGCTAGTGGTAAAAAGGTACATACAGGTGTGTGCTCAAGCTGAAAAACATCGTTCATACAAAAACGGATCCTTCATGGAGATTACACAGGAGATTTACAGAAATGGAAGCAGACTAGCAGTCCGTATCTGTCACATAAGGCACAATCGACATCTTTGAAAGTAGTACCAAAAACAGGGCAGGGCAAGGTCCCCACAATGTAAAAGTCAAAGGCACAAAAGAAATTTTGAGTGTAATGCATCAATAACATGCACTGTACCTTCAAAAGACACATTCAAATACTTAGTAGAAGGTATGTCAGTTTCTGGCCTTTAAAGGGTGGACAATAGGGTCCGAAAATGTACAATTATGGACAGTGACAAGATCCCTTAAATGATGAGGGAGACGGTATGTAGACCTAACCTTTGCATGTCCTAGGAGGCTTGAAAATATCTCTTGCTCACACAAGCTGGGCCAATCAATAAAAAAGATTTTCCACTGCCCGAGTACAAAAAAAAAAAAAAAAAACACAGCTCTTACATAACACCACTCATCATGGGTGACTTTCCCACCCCCAAATGTGACACATTGCTGCGCTTTGCACACTCTTTGCAAAAAAACAAACAAAAAAAAATGAGCAAGCAACACTTTTGCGGTCACAGTTTTTGTTTTGTTTTGTTTTCTTTCTCAGACTGTAGACACCAAATAAAAAAGATTTCCACTGCCCGAGTACAAAAAAAAAAAAAAAAAACACAGCTCTTACATAACACCACTCATCATGGGTGACTTTCCCACCCCCAAATGTGACACATTGCTGCGCTTTGCACTGTTTGCAAAAAAACAAACAAAAAAAATGAGCGAGCAACACTTTTGCGGTCACAGTTTTTGTTTTCTTTTCTTTCTCAGACTGTAGACACCAAGATTTGACAGAATGACTCGCACCGTTGCCTGGTGTCGCAGGCGATAAAAGCAAAACAACACCCTGACAGGTAAATGCAGCGGCAGGGCTGACTGAAGCGGCGCCACTTGACGCCCACGTGGAAGTGAGAGACGGTGTCGTAAAGGTCTGAATGCACGTCTCAAAGCAATAACGGGCGTTCATTGAAAGGAGGTGGGAAGACAATGAGGAAGTTCTAATACTTCCAGTGCAGTCTAACAGCCGGAAAGGTGGGAGGGATGTGAGGGTGGGGGGGGTTGAAGCAAAGGAAAGGGGATGATGTTTCTCCCTTCATGCTCTACGGGGAGTGATCTGGGGAGGGTGATTTGTGGAAGCCAAAACTTCACGACAACTTTTCCAGGAATCTGGGGGCTTTTCTGAAATGACTGAGGAAGGGGTCAGGGTGCAAGACTGGGCCGAGGTTGAAAATGAAGCAATATTTCACCAGGACCTCAAACATCAATCTACTTCAGGAAGGAAAACGAGAACCAATCGGCTTTTCCTATTGCGGCAGTCTTTGACTTTGAGAATGGTCGAAAGGTTGTTTGTCCAGCCGGGAGTCACAGTACTTTAGCGGTGTTATTGCAACTTGTTGGAGCAGGTAGCGCAAATCATTTGGCGACTGAGGAAAGAGAGGAAGAAAGCTGGAAGTCGAGATGGGGGTCAAGAGTTCTCAACAGTAATCAAGGACTTGGTGTTCACGCAAGAGACTCTGTCGCTCATTTCCAGAAGCAGAAAGGTCAACGCTGACTAATACGGGACACCAGAGGGTAATGTTTGGCAACACATAATGATTATGATAACATAGTATCTCCGACAACTAAAATAGTTGTAGTCCAGAATGAGATCCATCCAAGACAATTAAAAGCATCGTCGATTTTTGCTTTCCCGTTTGTTTGGCCACTGTTTGAGGATGGTGCTTACTTTGGACTACAGGGAATCCTCAATTTATGACGGGAGTCCTGTTCCGAAGGCGCCAACGATCACGAACCTACGTTTTAACGCAGCATACTCTTCCTCACACAACCCACCAATGTTCATCCGAGTTTAGGGCTTAGGACAGACAAGCCGCTGGCATTGAGGAACTAAACGGGTGTGTGTATTTACTACATCCAAGACCCTAAATTTGCCCAATGTGAAAGTGAGTGTGAATGGTTGTTTGTCGATACGTGTACTGCCTCATGCCCAAAAGCCAGGTGGAATAAACTTCAGCTCACCCTTGATCCTAATGACCGCTATAGGAAAACATAACGGATAGATAAATCGACGGCTCCTTGATTGATAAACTGCTTTGTTTTCGACAGCGATGAGCATCTGGCTGTTAAGTTAAAATCCTAACACTGATGCCTTTACTTTCACCATCTAATTTGCCAATTGTTTACATTGCCTTAGAGGCGGGTGCTGCTTCTTGCGCCGGCTGAGATAATGAAGCTCAAGGCTCGGATGGTGTGACTCACACACACGTCGAAGCAGATCCGAACCCCAGCTGGCAAGCATCAGCGTGCGCTCGCACTCCTCATCAAAAGCTCACACGCTGCCGTTACGGAGAGCAAGCTTTGTCATAATAGAGGGTGGCGCTCTTGAGTCACCGTGGCGCTTCAGAAAGACTGGATTTCATTTGGAATTATTTCGCCATCGGATGTTGCCGGTTGCTGGGCAATTATAATAATCATGTCGTATTGAGTTTCTGCTGCAGCGGTCCTCATTTTTTATTTGTATGAAAGGAATAAGTGCAAGCCCATCTGTGGTAGATGCTAACTCGCCTTTAATTGAAGAGGCTATTACAGCCTGGCAGCGCTGCGATGGCATTCACAACTTGATTGGCTGTGGCCGATGAGGTCATGGTGCACATGCAGTCGTTGTGGCAGCTGAATCAATAAAGCTAAACTCCCCTCACTCCTCACTTCATTCTACAGTAAAACAGCAGCGAAATACAGCCCCTACGCCCCAAAAAAAAAAATTTGAGTGGGAACCAAGATAACCTATGTTTGCCGTTTTATTTATCTTTTATGTTGAATGTCCAATTGGGAATGAATGGGGGAATTTCTGATTGAAAATGTGCAATATTTTGAAAACGATGAATTTTTGGAATGAGAAAAATAACAGCCTGTGAGGCATGAATTTTTGAATCACGTTAAAACTGGAATGATGTGAATCAGATCAATGACATGGAAGTAGATGCATGCAAATAAATGGGGCAAGTGAAAAACGAGTTCAATGAGTTTCCAATCCATGCGGAATAAATTATCTCTTCATAAGGAGTCACCTTAATTTTACCGACACGCGCATGCCATGACTTTGCAGGTGAACCAATACTATCCCTTCAACAGCGTGACATACTGCAGTCTATTTTCCTTTCCTTCTCCTCCCTTGTGTGAGTTGATTGCTGCGAGGGAGCCATGTGGCTGCTTCAGGTTCAGCACGAGGCCTTATCACCGGTGCCCCTCTCATGCAGAGGTTAAGGGTCACGGGAAAAGGAAAAGATTTATCGCAGCTGCAGAAGGGCAAATGCTCTTTAAACGCTCATTGAAGAGAGAGATGATCCACCATGGCATGCAGCGCATTGGCCAGGTTCGCCTACAATGGACATGCCATTGCGTCATAGCATATTACATTGTACACAGGCGTATGTAAAATTCCCCTGGTTGTGCTGCTGTGCTTGCATATAATTACTTCAGGTTCAGTCAAACAGAAGTGAGCTGCCATGGGAGCGAGTCGGAGCAAGGGCCCAAGAGGTGTTCCAGCTGCAACCAATAAAAAGAAGAAAAAAAAATCCTGCAAGGGACATGAGACGGTGATGGGAAGAACGCATGCAGGATGCGGATCAAAGCATCGCTTCCCAGGCAATGTGTTAAGCTTGACCGCATGGGCGGGACGGTCAACCGCATTCTGGTTTAGATGCAACAATGGCTGTGCTAGCATCATGTAACATCAATCGTCAAGTAGTTAAAATGTCATGTGTTTCATTGAATGTCCTTTTATTTATTTGTTATCTTGCTTTATGATGTGATTTATTGTCATCCTCATTTGGGTCTTGCGTATGATGGAGCCTATTCTTAGCGGTTTGGGGCGAGAGAAGGGGAACACAATGCACTGGCTGACAGCCAATTGCATGTATTGGGAACTAAACGTTCGTTCTCAGATTCACACCAACGGACAATTCAGATCCCCTCTGAACGCAATGTTCAATTTTTCCCGGATGTCGTGGGACAAAAAAACTGAGCACCAAGCAAACACCGACCATGCAGATCCACACATGAAGGCTGGAGTTCAGATGTGAAACCCCAACCACAAAACTGTGAGGCTGTTGGGGTGACCACTCGGCATAACTAATCACGCAAGGCTTCATTTGTCAAAAAACGCTCCAATAGATGAATAATGGTCCCATATCTTCGACAATTTGTTATTTCCCCCTTAGAGCAAGGCCACATAAATGGTCATACGATGAAAAATGTTCACTTACCAAAGTATTTCACATCTTCAAAGTTAACAAAAAAAAAAGATTTCAATTAGTCAGTGGGTTATTTAAGACTGAATATGTGTTTAATGATGGGGATGAGAAGCCGAGTTTTGGTTCAGCACAAAATGGTCGCCGTGCAGGCAAGAATCAAAAAGTGAAGTTTACAACAGGTTTGCGTTGGAAGAAGGGCAGAAGGAACAGCACTTAACTTGTCTGCAGAATGATTCCCAGGCAGGAGAGAGGAGGATGTTATTCCAATCATGTGCTACACATCATCCAGAATGTTACAAATTCAAGCTTGTTTCCCCATCTCCCTCCTGTTTTGATGCATTTTGTTCCATGAGGCCTTCAATTCGGATCTTTATTGTTCCCCCTTGGTCACCCGTCTGTCAGTCTGTCTCAATTCCTGTTCTTTGGTTGTACTTCTTGCATTACGTGTATCTACCTACACCATTTAGCAACACTGAGCAAGCTAGCTAGCTAGCATGTCAGCGACCATTTTTGCCCTATCTATCCATCTATCTAGCTTGCGATCTATATATCTGGCTATCTAGCTAGCTATCTATATATCTGGCTAGCTAGCTAGCTATCTAGCTGCTTCGCTTCCAGTGTTAGTTGTGTGTTGTGCTCGAGGCTATATCAGACAAGTGTGAGTTTCCAACCCCCGCTGTTCTCTTGTCATCCCTCCTCACACTCTTTGTCTATTTCAGTGCTACATTTGACCACTTTGACCACAAAGCGTGTGTCTGTGTGTGCCTTGTGGTTTGAGTGTGAGGCAGTGGCCAGGATTCCTGGTCAGCTAACAAAAGAAACACGCACGCACGCACACACGTATGCACTAAGCTTGACCGCATGGGCGGGACGGTCAACCGCATTCTGGTTTAGATGCAACAATGGCTGTGCTAGCATCATGTAACATCAATCGTCAAGTAGTTAAAATGTCATGTGTTTCATTGAATGTCCTTTTATTTATTTGTTATCTTGCTTTATGATGTGATTTATTGTCATCCTCATTTGGGTCTTGCGTATGATGGAGCCTATTCTTAGCGGTTTGGGGCGAGAGAAGGGGAACACAATGCACTGGCTGACAGCCAATTGCATGTATTGGGAACTAAACGTTCGTTCTCAGATTCACACCAACGGACAATTCAGATCCCCTCTGAACCCAATGTTCAATTTTTCCCGGATGTCGTGGGACAAAAAAACTGAGCACCAAGCAAACACCGACCATGCAGATCCACACATGAAGGCTGGAGTTCAGATGTGAAACCCCAACCACAAAACTGTGAGGCTGTTGGGGTGACCACTCGGCATAACTAATCACGCAAGGCTTCATTTGTCAAAAAACGCTCCAACAGATGAATAATGGTCCCATATCTTCGACAATTTGTTATTTCCCCCTTAGAGCAAGGCCACATAAATGGTCATACGATGAAAAATGTTCACTTACCAAAGTATTTCACATCTTCAAAGTTAACAAAAAAAAAAGATTTCAATTAGTCAGGGGGTTATTTAAGACTGAATATGGGGTTAATGATGGGGATGAGAAGCCGAGTTTTGGTTCAGCACAAAATGGTCGCCGTGCAGGCAAGAATCAAAAAGTGAAGTTTACAACAGGTTTGCGTTGGAAGAAGGGCAGAAGGAACAGCACTTAACTTGTCTGCAGAATGATTCCCAGGCAGGAGAGAGGAGGATGTTATTCCAATCATGTGCTACACATCATCCAGAATGTTACAAATTCAAGCTTGTTTCCCCATCTCCCTCCTGTTTTGATGCATTTTGTTCCATGAGGCCTTCAATTCGGATCTTTATTGTTCCCCCTTGGTCACCCGTCTGTCAGTCTGTCTCAATTCCTGTTCTTTGGTTGTACTTCTTGCATTACGTGTATCTACCTACACCATTTAGCAACACTGAGCAAGCTAGCTAGCTAGCATGTCAGCGACCATTTTTGCCCTATCTATCCATCTATCTAGCTTGCGATCTATATATCTGGCTATCTAGCTAGCTATCTATATATCTGGCTAGCTAGCTAGCTATCTAGCTGCTTCGCTTCCAGTGTTAGTTGTGTGTTGTGCTCGAGGCTATATCAGACAAGTGTGAGTTTCCAACCCCCGCTGTTCTCTTGTCATCCCTCCTCACACTCTTTGTCTATTTCAGTGCTACATTTGACCACTTTGACCACAAAGCGTGTGTCTGTGTGTGCCTTGTGGTTTGAGTGTGAGGCAGTGGCCAGGATTCCTGGTCAGCTAACAAAAGAAACACGCACGCACGCACACACGTATGCACACACCTTGGATTAAAGTAATGGCCTGACCCTGATCCTTCTTATCTGATGACCCCCCCTCCCCAACACCCCAACATTGACCAACACCACTCAGCAGCCAAGTGGAAGCCAGCATTGCTCTGGGAAGCGCAAGAGGAGAAACGTGCACCTTTGACATGTGTGTTTGCAGAAACTGGCTTTTGTTCAGCGGCTTTTAAACAAATAGCGAGCGCCGTGCCTCTAGGAAAAATACACAAAGATCAACACGGACAAAGTCCTCCGGCCAGGCGGCATGCCAGCCTCTCCGGGCCGGATTCCATTGGGCGCACGCTTGACCTGTTTACCCACAGCTTATTTTACCCTCTGCCAACAGACTTCACTTCCTCTACCTTACGCACGTCATCTACGGTACTTTCATGATGTCTCATCGTTTTTTTCTTTAAGGCAAATTTTTCTGGACTAGGATTAAACATTTAATTTCACGCCGAGGCCAAAGCATGAGCGCAGATGTTGCCGAATGCTCACAGGTGGATCAGTTCAACACGGAACTTTACGACTAATCGTGCATCTACTGTTTCATGTGTGAATGCTGAGAAACCAGCACTTACACTGGTATGCATTTGAATATTGTCGTTTTGTTTTTGAGTCAACGCTGCGAGTCAAGCATTCACACAATTCTGTAATTCATTGTTTAAATTTTTTTTAACAAGTGTTAACGGATTCAAAGTGAATAAAGAAAATGCTGAAAGGAACTGTAGGCATGAACACAAAAACTATTTTGCAATGAAACATTTTCCCTTTTTTTTTTGAGTGAATGATGAGAGATGAGCGTCCACACCGATCCATTGTGCATTCTTTTTGTGTGACTGCTGAGAGCATTTTTTGTTCTTTTTCTCATGGCGTGAATGCTAGAACACCATTGTTTACACAAATGCAACTATGCCTTAGAATATTTCTTCTTTGCCTTGTGTGAATGATGAGCCAAGCCTTCATGCTGACGCTAGTGTAGGCCAAAATCTTTCAACGTGTGGTGCGAATGCTTGTTTCTCAGTGTCAAATTGTTCCATTGTCATCGCGTGCCTCGCGGGAAGTCAAAAAAATTCAAGCAAATGCCAATGCCAAACGTAGCGAGCTACGTTTGAAGGTTACTGCGACGCTTTGACTCAAAGCGATGACTCACCTTTTGAACTTCCCCTCCACTCGGTGATTTAGCGTCACAAACGACAAGCTCGGCTTTCTGGCCTCTGATGGGAGCCATATGGTGATGCCTGAGAAGATTAAATGCCGAGCAACTAGCATGTGTGCGATTGTGTCACGACACTGAAGCCTTTGTAGTGTTTCTGCACCTCTTAAAAAAAAAAAAAAAAAGACAAACTCCCTAACCACCTAATGACTGCTTGCGCGCACAGCCGACAGGCGCTCTTCCCGACGTCTCGCGCTGCAGACACACTGCGTCATTACGGCAATGATAATGGTTGAGATTTTTGTGATGGAAGTCTGGATTTGAGGGTGTTTTGCTTAGGCTACTTTTACTTCTTCTTGTAAACACGGCCTAATCTGTAGGAAGCCGCAAAAGTCATGACCCCCTGCTTACACAAGTTTATTTTTATTTTTTTATGGAAAATAGTCATTTTGACCATTTGTTTACATTCTGGAGAAGTTAAACTCTAATGGTTTCCGTCCAAAAATAGGATGTAAAAATGGATGACATACGTATGAGTTGTAAAGAACCCGTCAAGTGAATTGAGAAATTCGTTTTTAAACACAGTTTACGTGTTTGAAAATCATTTCTGTAAACAAGACAACGATGCAGTTCAGTTGTGTGGATACAGTGTTCAACTGTTTTGAAGTTTCCTGATTCTTTGGGTGCCGCTAAAATGGCGCCCGATGACATAGCATTGCCCCTCCCCCATTATTTAAGAACTTGAACGGCTTTATTCACATTAATGGTTATCCCACAATTCTCTTCAGATAGTATGGCTGTTTCTTTGGGTGCCGCTAAAATGGCGCCCGATGACATGGCGTTGCCCCTCCCCTATTGTTTAAGAACTTGAACAGCTTTATTCACATTAATGGTTACCCCCCCAATTCTCTTCAGATAGTATGGCTGCTTTAGAGCGCCTCGTTGTTGGCCATGAGTGCATGCATGTCAGAGTGAGAAGGGCGGAAAAGAATGTGAGATAAAAAAAAATAAAATAAATTTTAAGTGCAACTTGACAGACGGCGCATGGGGGGCTTTGCGCTGACATGGCCGCTTTAGAGTGCCTCATGGTGGCAGCGTGGAAAAGATCTGAGAGAACCTGGTGAGATATTCCAGCCGCTGAAGGATTTCAGCGGGTATATTTCCGTTTCCCAAACAGTTATGCAACTTGGCATAAGAGATGCAAAACGATTACACTTTTTTATTGCCCTTTTTATTGTCATTTTGTAATTAGCGCAATTCTGTCAGATGGCCCTCTATCTAATTTCAAAACGGGCTCAGATTTTCTCCCTGCACAGGGAACAATTCGGTCTTTCTATGCCGGAGAGAAAAAGCAAGAGATCAAGAGATCAAGAGATCAAGAGAGAGAGAGAGAGAGAGAGAGAGAGAGAGAGAGAGAGAGAGAGAGAGAGAGAGAAAGAGAGAGAGAAAGCTGGTGAAAAGATAAGCGGTAAGACAACACTGCATAGTCTCGGGGTGGGGGTGCATGGGTGCACGGATGTCTTCTAAAAACCTGTGAATAGCAGAGACATGTGGCACAGGCAGTTCTTGACCCGCTGCTGTGGAGTGCAGACAGACACAAGCCACCCTGATTCCAAGCCACAACAACTTTACACCATTGAGGGGCTTTTCTGATACGCATCACCATCTCCGAATCTGGGACTTTTTTTTCTTTTCCACCTAATCTCTTCTTCTCCACACATACTAACCAGTTGTTATGTCCATTATGTGGATTACTGCGCATAAGAGGCAAGCCAGGGACTGAACCGGGCCTCTGTCTTGTGCCTGCTCACATGAGCGGGCGTAAGTGAATTTCAAAGCTTTACGACATAATCAGTTAAATTTAGGTCCTTATGCGGGGAAGTTGAAGGACCAACTCGCTGATGTTAAGTGTTATGTTTCGCTGATATGCATCCCGTGACTGACAGCCCCTGCAAACTTCCTGTATGCAGATGCTGAAAGGTCTTTATGGGCCAAACTCTTCCTTGAATATCACGAGTGAAAGGATTAGTTCCACTCGAGAATGCCGATCACCCCTCCCTTAAAGCTCATGTTGAAGAACCTGCTGGCCTGAAGCCGCCAGGTGTTATCGCTGACTCATCAAGTTTTGACGCTCTTGAGCCACATTGTTGCCCAAGTGTATTTCTTTGAAAGGACTTTGAAAGCTTTAAAGCAAGAGCCAAGGAAAATGTGGGGCATACCTTGCTTGAAATTTTCGGTCAAATTCCGAATTGTTTGACCGCCGAATGGCCCTCTGTGAGAGAAATGCTAGTACAGTAATGCTACGCTAAGATAAGCCAATGTGGAATGTGTCAACGCTGATTTTTCATCCTTGGTTTATTCTGAGAGCACTCAGGGTGTACTTTTATGACCTATAAAGTCGTTCTTTGCAAATCTTTATGTGTGGTTCACAATGAGGAACCCAGCTCAAGATGCCAAAGCTAAGCTAAGCTAAGCGGCTAGGTTAACTGAGCGAGCTAGGCCAACTGGCTGTCGCTGTAAGTCTCAAGTTAGGCAAACGACTGTTTGTTGCAATTCTTTCCCCTTGAGGCAGTCACAAGTGAAATAAAAACATCTTCCTGTCTTGTGAAATGCGTGCTTGTGAAACATTAGCATATCCGAGGCGCACGTCCACAATCTTCTCTCATGATGGGGTTGGGTCGTGTGCGCTGGTGCTGCTGCCTTGGTTGCTGTCGGAGGCTGCTATTAACAGCTGCCAGATGTGCAGAGTCCCTCGAGCCCGTGCACATTCTCACAGACAATGGAATGCTTGTGAGGAGCCCCGACAGGAAGTGAGGTCAGGACTCGTGCCCCCTCCCTTAAACTAAAAGTGCCACAGCAGGCAGCTCCAGTGGACAAACTCCTGCGAGTGTCCTTGTCATTAAAAGGAGCTCCGTAAAGTGCTGTCCGCGACACATGCCGCTCTACTCGCAACCTGAAACGTGTGAAAAAAAAAAAAAAGGCTTCTTTACAGCCTGACTATTTTCCACATACCAGCTGCTGCGGGGGCGGCGGGGAGTGTGCGTTTCACAATCTTGTTGCCGTTCTCCTCCGAGTCAACCACGGGCAGACACGACATGAGTCAAAGTAGCTGAAATGCCTCAGCACGGACTCGTCTGCTTTTTTTTTTTTTTTTTTTTCCACTGGTGAACTCTCACTCAGCGCCGCAGGTGGATGCTGTGAGCTGTCGGCCCTGGTGTCGGCGCTCTGATGTCACTCAGCCAGGTATGAGCAAAACTGCCTGACTCAGAGGGAATACTCCCTATGCACTCATAATTAAAGGGAGTCCTCCCAAGTGATTATCAAACTTGAAGGTAAATTTATTTGCACCTTTTCCAGGAACCAGAAGATACTGTACAAGTCAAGTTTCAATAGTAACCAATAATGGCACGAGCCCGATCATAAGAAATCGTACACACTACTTGTGCAATGAAGTGATAAGCATGGCACAATTTAGATTTTTATTGCTCTAGAATAGCACAATTGGGACCTTCTATATATTGAGCCCCAAGACAATTTTTTTTTTGACATGAGCCGCTATAAAGACAGTAAAACCATGGATTGTATTTTCGCTCCTGGCAGCAGCACTTCATCACCAATTTGATGGACGCTGTTGGTTGGAGTGTGAAAAAAAAATCACTAAAGTTCATAAAAAAGGGCTTAATGTTACAAGAATCCACTTCCTTGGGCGACTGAAAGACAGAACTCTGCTTAGGAGCGTGATGAAAATCTGGAACCACAATACACCTGAGACATGACATCACACCCACTCGAGACGACTTGCCCAGTAATGACTAGTGAAGACGTGATTAGCTCTGAACACAAGGAGCACCTGCCCCCAGTGAATGATGATGACTGACAAGCCCCGGAGGCCCAGTGGTGAACACAGCGCAGTATCACGGGGTCAGACGCTAAGGTTCGTCATGTTTCGTCAGTAAGGTGGCTGAAGTGACAAGTGAAACGCCGGCGTGGGTCACAGTCTGAAAGCGCAAAAAGCCCCAATGTTTCTTTCAGCTGCTCACAGAGGAAGCGAGATTACTTGGGAAAACTGCAGCACACTGAGATCTACAACAGGGAGAGAGGAAGTGAGGAGGTGGAACATCTGGACTTGATTTCTGCTACGCTACGACTCGGGAAAACGGCCTCAAAAATAGGCTGTAAAAGGCATTACCTCCGCCAAGGAGGTTATACTTCTACTGTGTTTATTTGTTTGTCATTTGCAGGCCTTAAACGGAATCCTCTACCCATCCTCTATGCAAAGTGAGAGTGAGGAATGGAGGACACAATAGGCTAATCATTTGGTGAACCTTCAAACTGGACTGGGGCCAAAATTTGGTTGAGAGTGCGTGCGCCCGAAGGCCGCATGGTGAGGCCCTGACTACCAACCAATGTGCGCTGACGGTGATTTTAGGTCTCACCCTTTTTGTAATTTGCTTTGCATAACGCAAGTGTATCCAGTTTGGCAGTGTGACACACCTGTCTGGTGACTGCTGGGTTCCTTCTCCATTCTCTTCCACCACGTCTTCCTCCTCCTCCTCCTCCTCCTCCTTCAAGATCCAGCACCTCCTCCTCAGCGCCACGACTGGGGTCAGTCAGCCAGTCCCTCAGTATCTCCTCTGCTGGTGACATTCACCGCTGATGTTGCTCCTGCTAATGATAACAACATGAAGTCATATGTCACGTAACGTAATAATATTATGTAATATGTTCTCGACACAAAAGCAATTCTTGTAAGATAGGACAATCATAAATCTCTCTCTCTCTCACACACACACACACATACACGCACAGACTTCTCGAAATGGTTCTTATTTCGGAGTAATCCGGCTCCTTTGCTCACATATCAAATACAATATAACTATTTCAAGTGCAATGCTATTGTTGAACAGTTGTCGAATCATATTTTGTCAAAAGATGGCGTCAGGAGCTATTAAAAAAATTGCTGGTCCATGTCAACCTCGTTTGGACCTTTCCCAAATTTCCCAATGGCCATCATGCCCCTGCCATCTAACTTTAGTTATTACTTTCGGTTCTTTCTTCCTCCTACCCATGTTCTCTAAATCTTTGAAGCTTTGGACTCGAGGGAGGCTAATCATGTCATAGCAGTGGGCGAAGTGGTTTGAGTTTTGCGAAGCGCCTTTTCTACGGTTGCAATACGTGTTTCAGCCTCTCCGATACACGCCGAATTGCCAGAACTATTTCTCTCAGCACTTGTCAGTTTTCTTTCAATCACCTCAATTGAATTCAACACATTGAGCAGGCGGGTGTCAATAACATCCAACTTCTGCCCAAAATCAGAGCAAAGAGCTTTTAATTCCGTTAGCACATCCGCTACGTTAGCCATGCTATTAGCTTCTGCGGCTGAAGACGTTATTTTCGTATTCGTTTTGTTTTTGTGAAAATATCACACGGCTTCGATGCAGGAGATTTTGACATATTTATCGCCCCACAAAAGGTTAAAAAAAAAATCGGTGCATTCGTAGGTTTTCAGTTGTAATTAAATTTGGTTGTGTAGCGCTCACAGGCTAATGTTGCCATCTTGGTTAATCTCTCGTGAAACCCTCAGTTAGTTAGTTAGTTAGTTAGTTAGTTAGTTAGTTAGTTTGTTAGTTAGTTAGTTCTGGACTTCTCTGTTTGTCTTGGGAAAATGTTCACCTCTCTTCCAGAGAGCTTCATCAGTTCATGAAACAAGGCTTGGTTAACTTGGGACAGAGCAGCCTCCTGCTGAGACAAATGAGCTACTATTGTGCGGAATCTAAGAGTTGCTGATTTAAAAAAAATGCATCTATGTCAAATTATCACACGACCGAAGCCGAGACTTCGGCGTGTGTGCGTGCGCGTTCGTGCGTAAGACAAAGCGCGTGTATTTGGTGTGCGTGCGCGTGCGATAAGATGGCGTCATACGTGCGCCTCCCAGCTTCTGGAGTGTGTGAGTGTGTGTCAGTGTGTGAACTGTGTGTGTTCAGTAAGCAGCAGCAGCAGCAGCAGGACGATCAGTCGTGCTGCGGCAGACGTGCTGCTGGATCCGAGAAAGCGAGACCGCTGCGGGACACTTTTTGGAAACCTCCATCGCAACCCTACACTCGATTGGACTTGCACGGGAGTCCGCTTAACTTTTGGTCCGCTATGGATCGTCTACCAGCGCGGACCAGACGGCGCGTCTTGGCACCAAAACGGTCGTGATTGTCATCCGCTGGATCGGAACAGGAGAGCTCGAACTTTTGGTTGTTTTCCCTTGTTGGCGTTCTGCACGTTGGTGACTACATGTGAGCGCCACTGGGGACCAAGGTCAACTTTTATCGCTCATGGGGTAAGTTTTAGAACATTTAAGAGTGACAGTCGAAAGATGCTAACAAAGAGAGTCAACCCCCCCCCCCCTCCAAAGTTTGGCGCTTAAGTCATAGCGCAGATGTGGCAACCGCTGCAATTGCGCGTCTTTGCGCGCGCACGCGCGTGTTTAATGTCTAGCACGTTGTCGTTAAACATTAAATATAAGACGGTGGCTGTACAGTGGGCTCTGCATCATTTGCTGTCGTGCGCATGCACGTACATGTATACGGGGGTGATGTTGAAGGGTCAGTGAAGGGGGGGGGTGGCTGAAAGCCGTTGTGCAGCCTGCTGTGTCTCCCCCCCCCCACCTCACCCACTGCTACGACCCCTCCGATGTTGTTGAGGCTTGTTCATCCGTCACTCTAAAGAAGGCATTGTATTGAGAGGATGTATTAATAAGACAAAAGCCTCCATTATCACCAGCACCATGACCCCCCCCTACGCCCCCCCCATGTTCCGACTAAATCTCTTGGGTCAGAGATGTCCTCCCCAGAGAAAGGCTCAAACAATGGTAGACTTAACACGCTGCTGTTGTTGAAAGCACGCACAAAGCTTGCCACTACTTAAAAAGGCATCGCGACTGTCTCGTACTAAAAAAAGGCCTCAAACGGTACAAGTTGTTTCCTGTGAGTAAAAACAGCCCTGGAGGTGTCGGCAGTGCTTTGGCGAGAAGCGCCAAATCACTATGAGATAAGATGATAAGGCGGAGGAAATAATGTTTATTGCTCAGATAAAAGCGCTTGATCCGTCATTCGCTTCGCTGTGGTAGGGACGGCAGGAGCGAGTGTGGCAAAGTTATGATGTGCAAAGAAAGCAACTCGACCCAAAAAAAAAAATTTAAAAGGGGGAGAAAAAAAAGCATGTGGATGTTTTAAGATAGTAGACCCGCATGTGAGGAGGAAACACGCTCGGCAGCATCGGGTTGGAGGCTTATCAAGTGCCGAAGGCTCTGTCGGCAGCTTCATTGATGGCAGTGTCGCGCCAGAGTTGCTCAGTTTGTTTTGGGTGCCCCTTCTTGGGCAATCCCAGCAGACCGCCGACCGAAAGGAGTCGAGGCGCCAATAGTCCATCTCGCATTTTGGTTTTTTGTGTAATTGCGTGGCTCATTGAACCAGAACAAACACTTGGCTTCCTCCCTGGAGCCTGTTTTGGTTTCTTCGCACACGGGTCTTCTTTGTCTTTTTTGGGGTTTCATCTCACAACATTTTTGAACAGATGGGGGTTGTCAATTTCTGTGCCTTGGTACAATCTCTATGAATGTTGCCCATCGGAGCGACAAATTGTTATTTTTGTGTCCAGGGTTGGAAAATGAAAGTCAAATAGTAACATGAAGGGTAAAAAAAAAAATGCAGCAACTTTAAGAACACCAACTGAAATATACTGTAAAGCGGTAAATCTCCACATAAGGCACTCCAAATTTTATAAATGGCTTTTAGTCCAAAAGGAAGAGATCTGGTCCTGAGCTGTGAAGGTAAATAATTCAAACTCTTGAATCAGCAGCATAGCATTCAAAATATTGGCCTCCAAATTTAGTACCTGGTCCCAATCCACTCAGGTGCAAAAATGTTCCCAGGCAGTAAAAGGTCCACAATAGCTTTGACTAATATCCCACTGACAAGCTGCTATACATGAAAAGTCAAGTCTCCACATTGGGTGCGTCAAATTTGGGGTCAAAAAGGCACAGATGTTCCCAAGATGTACAAGCCAGGGGTTAAACAGATGAAATTGTCATTCCAGAAAAAAATCCATTGTACCCTGGAAGCTATACTTTTCACCCAAAGTTTTGTACCCGGAGTCGTTCTCAGTCTGCAAAAGTCCAAATGAAGCGTATAAAAAAACAGTCAGGGCACACAGTACATTGTTTTCCTTTTGTCTGAGAGCACATGGCATAAGTAGTAATCAATATGAGGGAAGTGCAAGGCCGCATGTTTGTCTTGCAGAGCGTTGCCGGCATGTCGCGCGTAACCCGAGATCGGGATTTAGCGTGAGAATTGGCGTCAACGTAGATCTGTCAAACAAATAAACAGATGTTTAACTGCATGCGGGGATAAATAAATGACAATTGAGCGCTGGGAACTGGATTTGCGAGGGGACTTTCTTT
>NW_017805481.1:738442-739132 GCF_001891065.2 Hippocampus comes | reverse complement strand
GTCGAACCCCCCTCGTAAGACGCTCGGGTTTCAGCCGAGGCCTGGGAGCGGTCCGCTCCCAGGACGCGGCGAGGCGGCTTTTCCTTTGGGAGGGCGACTCCTCTTTTTATCGTTGACGCACGCCACTTGATGCTAAAAGCTAACGACACCGTCAGATCTGAGGAGCGCACTGCCCGAGGCGTCTACCTGGTTAAGTGAAACCACCGGGGCAGAAAAGAAGAAGAGTCACAGATCACATGTGACAATGCAGGAGTTTAGAGAGCTTTTTTTTGGAGGGGGGGGGGGTGAGTTTTGACAGTTCTGCCCCGTTTGCCTCCACTCACTGAAAAACTCATTTTTTAGGGTGTGGCAGGTGCAGGAAAAACAACAACAATTTTTTTTTTTAAACGCCTTCTGCTCTCACAAGTCACAACACAACACCGGCAGCATGTTGCGTTCTGATTGGCAGCCAAGAGCAGGGAGTGTTGCCCATGTGAGAGAAATAGATGACGCCTTGTGATTTTTATGAAGGCCCACTTTTAGATTCACTTAGCGTCCCGCAAGCTCCGGATATCATCCGGATATTCACACGGGCTCCTCCGCAGTACGGAGGTGTCTCAGTCAATGAAAAATCCATTAACTCCTGTAACATTCCTTTTTCCACTTGAGGGACTTGAACAAACTATAAGAACCGCCCCCCCTGCCCCCCAC
>NW_017805481.1:703569-738378 GCF_001891065.2 Hippocampus comes | reverse complement strand
ACCCCCCCCTCGCTCCCTCTTCCACCCCGAACTTCAACACACCGTGACCAGGCTCGGATTCTTGTAGCGGCATGCCAGGATCTCCTGACGCTCGCTAAAGCGTAGCTACGGCTCCTTGTAACCATTTTCATTCCAAAACCCCAAAACGCACGCTGGCCAGACATTTTACGCCCAGTCCACACGGCGGCGAGTATTTTTAAAAAGGTTTCATCCTTTCATCCCCTTTTTTTTTTCTTAGGTCAGCGAAAACCAGCGTGAAGACTTTCCAAAAACTGTTGTCAGCATTTGTGTGTAGACGGGGAAAACCGGCGTTTTTATTGGCTCGTAACCTCCGGATGACGTTAGCGCCATCTTCGAACCATACGCACATTTTATGCTTTTTGCTACACTTGGCAAGCAGCCTGCACACATGATTCAAAAGATCCTTTGCGAATTTGTGACTACACCTTTTCCGGATATGGCTTCTGATTGGCTGAAATCGTTCAACAGTTTTTTCGGCAAAGGCTTAAAACGGACTTTTGGGAGTTTCACAGCAACGTTGTGAGCGCTCCATCTTGTTTGGCGGTGTGACGTTTCCAATGATACAGTGGATGACCAGCTTTAGATTGTGTACGGCAGTTTGAATGTCAGGTTTTGGGTTTATACTGCGTTTTTGGACAAGGCTGTGACGGCAACGGCTTCATCGGTGCGGTCGCATCTTGGTTTTCTCTGACTGCGGGAAAAGTGCGAGAGCAGGTAACGCACTGAGGATGCTTTGGTTGAAAATACCTCTTTCCCTCTTGTTCTTCCTCCCACTCGGGAGTCTTTGTGATCCGATCGGCTTTGTTTGTGCAGCTGCAAAACTCAACGGGGGTTACCTTCAATCCACCGGTAAGCTCGGCATCTTTTTCTTAGCTTTTGAATTGTCTCGCCGACTAGAGCTCGGAGCTCTTAGCATGCTGTGCGCAAATATGACAATGACCCCTGGCCCCCCCCCCTCCCCCGCAACAACCTGTTTTCGTTATCCACTCTAGTCTCTTTTGTTTACAAACGGCTCGTAAGTATGCTTCGCTTTCCCAGCTTTTAAACGTGAAGGATTTAACCCTGCGCTCAACACAAGTCAGGATTGAGGCCAGGCTGCTCCATTGGAGCGAACTGACAAGTGGAAATGGATGCTGTCATATGACGGCGCATCAGAGGGCTCATCCGGGTCAAAATAGCCGCTCGATTGAAATATAAAACATATGGACTAAAGTATTGAGATACTGTGAGAGCTCCATCCACTCGGACTTTTTTACAATATTGTAGAACGGATCTGAGGTGAATTTTTCCTCAATTTATTCATAAAAACTTTCTGCAGTAGCGCTGTTAGCTGTCAAATCAAAAAGTGTCGGAATGAGCCGGAATGGGGTTCTTCTACGGATGTGCATCGCCCACAAAAAAAGGACTCCGTCCAGTTTTTGATAGGTCGAGTGTGAAAGGATTCAAGGACAATTTGAAATGAAACAATTCGATTGGGTTTGACTGTGCGATTACGATTCGATTCGATATGGGTACGGCTCAGTTCGAGAGGGTCTGATGCAATTTTGTTGTCATTTCACATACATTTGAATCAACTTGCCAGTCCTGTAAATGTGGCATTTGCTTCTAAGATGCATCACCAACAAACGATTACACTCGGGAACACGATTTTTGTTGATTTAGCTCTGACGGCTGTTTTTTGACCTCAATTTTAGGTGCGGCATCTGAAATTGATCTCGGTTTCTCGAGTTTTTGAGCTATAGGAGCCCAATTAAAAAAAAAAAAAAAAAAAGTGTATGTATGTGAATAAACCACTCACATAGAATAATCGCAACCTTTGAAAACGTAAAAAAAAAAAAAACTCCTGCATAAAACGAAATAGAACTACCTCTTAATTCCGACAATGCTAACTTTCTGTCTGCATATATGACTAGTGCTGATCTATTGGGAGCCGCACACGCCTCTCACCAAGCTACTCAGTCATTGCACTTTTGCACACACAGGAATGAAAAATGGACTTCCCCAAACTATTCCCATAAAGTTATTAGATATAAAGGTCCCAAATCGCTATCATGACTTAAGGGTTGAAGATCCGAGCCAACCCATGACTGACGGATTACGTGATCATAAGGCGTATCTGTCGACCATATAGTGTGTTTTCAAATCGCCCATAAATGTAAACTGTCCTTCTAGCAGGCAGCAGTGTGATTTACGGCGCCGTCATCAAAATCTCTCCACGCACCGGCGACGAATCCTAGATCGTAGTTCTCCGCCAGAAAAAGAATCGACATCATCGAGAGACAATCCACCAAAGTTGTTTCAGTGCGTAAAGAACACAGCCGTGTTCCCTTTCTGAGGCAACCTTGCCCCCCCCCGCCGTCACCCAAACAGTTTCCCCTCCCTCCCTGGATCTGTGTTTGCTTGAGGAGTCTTGGCGCTTTGTCCGTTTTTGCTGGAGTGTGAGGATGGATGGACGCTCCTCCATCAGTCCAGCATCTTATCAGCGGGTGCTAGGCAGCGGCGGTAAAAGCCCGGCTAGGTGGTATCATGTTCCATTTCAGGGCTGTTGTCAACACGTCACTCCTCCTCCTTTTCAACCACTCCCCCCCCCCCTCCCCCCCCCCCTACCTACCCCCCACACACTTCTCCTCCACGTCTGCGGTGGAACAAGCGCGGAGGTTTGCAGTCACGGCATGGAAACCGTCCGCCAATATGTCTCCTCGCCGCCCGTGACCCCGTTGATGAAAAGTTCACATGTGAACATGAGAAAGGGGCGGAGTTCAAAGTCCGGAGTTCAGAGAAGAATGAGAGCGAGGAGACGGGGACAATAGAGTCCGAAAATGAAGGTTCCGAGCCGTTCATTAGCTTGAATTCATTGTGAAGAGATGGAACGAAGGTGTCAGATGAAAGTTGTTGGAAAATTTTTTTCATTTTAAAATTGCACTTCCTCTTACCCTACGTACGTGTACATACGTATGCATGCATGCACCTGCCTGTAGAAATGTGACATAGGTCGCTCTTTTGTCATTTTGGCAATGGCTGTAAAGTTCTTAAAGGCACTCTTGGAGGAGTTTGATGTGGAAGAACCTTTAGGGGTGATCGAGAAAAAAATTGGAGCAGTTCCATGCCCTTTTTGTGGCAAATGGATATGAATTTTTTGGTACACACACACAAAATCCAAAGAAAGTCTTTCCGGAGAAAAGAAGAGCAAGACCAATGCCGTATTTTCTTCCATTTCTGCTTCCTTGAGGTGTTCATGGCAACATGCATCAATACTTTTTACACAGTCAAAGCTGTAATGGCGCAAAACGTGTCCACTGCTGCAGATCTTTGAGATAAATCCGCCCTGATGTGTTCTAATCGTAACAGCCCGTTCTTTTTGAGTGTCTGTGATGTCGTGTAAAATGAGGCGGAAGGAAGGTGCTGAGAGTGAAGATAATTTTTGGCTTGAAAGGCAGAAAAATATCGTTGTTGGGCGAAAAATGCAGAAGGAACTGGTTAGCCACGAAGGTTAAGTCCGTGCAAACTCATTCCACTCGGTTTTTTGATTTGATAAATCACTCATAGCTCGTTCGGTAGATAATGTCGCACAGTCATGTCCTTTCGTGACATATTCAAGGCTTTTTGTCTGATCTTTGATGGAGACGGCTGGCGCTTACGTCATATCGCACCATTTTAGTTACGATTTGGACTATCTATAAGCACCCGCCACCAAATAGACGCATCATATTTTTTTCGGCAGCATCAAAAAAACGAACTAGCTCTTAGATGCGAGTTACCTATTGAGTCAATTTGGATTCTATTGCTAACCGAAACAGCCGTGCCTACCGAGGCAGGAAAACAGACATTTGGAAGACTCAAATTTTTGCTCTTTTTTTTTTTCTTGTTGTTTTTTGTGGGTGTTTATGAAAATATTAGATGAGCAAGATGCCTTTAAAACAAATAAAAACCGAAGCCACTTAATTTGAGGATATATGGCGAAGACCTTAAATTGCCTCTGAGGTGCCACCTTTGAAGAAACCTCAACCCAGCCATCCGCCCTTCCATACTCACGAGATAAGTCAACTAGATGAGGGATTTAAAGTGGGCGGGGGGTTGCGGGGGGGGGTTTTTTTCCAGTCATGTGGGTTATAGCACCCGAGGCTCCATGATGCCCTTGTTTGTACAATTCTTTGTCTCCCGAGCTCCCCCCCCCCCCCTCTTCTCACACACAGCAAGAACATCTGTCATAAATACAGCATGACAAACTTCCTGAGCTGGACATCAGTGAGGACGGGCAAGTCCACCTCCGTCACCGGACGCGACTAAACTGCTTCGACACGCGCGGACGAGACTGTGCCCAAACTGTCAGACTCTTTTGACAAGCGAAAAGGGTAATCCCTAATTAAAAGACAAGACCCCCACTACGAATTGAGGACACCCATTTTCACCCCCCTGCCGACCCGCCCACCCTGCCACCACGAATATCCAGACGTTTATGAGAGGTTTTAATGAACCACGTTTTTTTTTTCTTTCTTCGCAAGGAACAAAGAACACAGAACGGTTTGGTGTTGAAGACAAAGAAAAAAAAAACGTAAGAGGGAAGTGTTTTATCTGCGAGGAAAAGAGGAAGTGTTTCGTTCTGTCTGCTGTCATCCAATGCTTCGGTGACATCAAGACACTCACGCAACTGGGTATCGCTTTTTGCTCATCCACTCGGATGAACAAATACGTTTGTTGCTCAGTTTTGATTGACGCTTGAAGAGTGATATCAAGAATAAAGATTCGTCGACAATGACAAAACAAAAGCGCACCGTATGAAGGTCGCATTTCGACCAAATCACTTGAAAACTTTTGTCACGTTGTTGTTTGGAAATTGGGAGCTATTGCAGGCCGCGCACCTCTCCTCTTCCTCGTTTCAACTTCCCCTTCGAGGCGCCGCTTGTTATTTCTCACTGTGACGCCTTTGTGAATTTCTGCAGTTTCAAAACCGAGACCCCGCCCCCCTGGTGGCGTCATCGTCTGACGCGCTCGGCCCACACTTTGCTTACTGTCGAACTCGCCCCCGACGACTCATCGTACTTTGATGATGGTGTCAAATTGCTATCCACGTGCAAAAATATAAAGTACCTAGCTAACCGCAATAGTAACACATCGGGCGTGTGGAGTCTCACCGCCGTCCACTCAGATACTCGAAAACGCAGCTTGTCTGGTCATATTAAATAAACACCACTCAATTATGCAGCTATCGTTGACAGTTTTTTTTTTTTGTTCCTGGGGTTACAAGCTAACAGGTCAAGGACACGGGAAGCATGCATGGTCCCTTGTGAAGCATTCTGACTTTTTGAATGCTGTTGCAAACCAAAAGAGCAGCACCTACCGAGCCTTATGAACAGACTGCGGAATTTTGTCCAAACTTTTGTGTGTGTGTGTGTGTGTGTGTGTTATTGTGAAAATATTGTTTGTAAAAACGACGATTCCCCTCCCTCCGCAGTTAAATATACAACCACCATAGCCACTTCCCATACATGCGGTAAAACCGTGAAGACTTTACAGTAGTTGCCTCTGACCTCCCTCCTCGTATGGGCGTGTGTTTAGGGAAGTGGGGGGCCGGTTTCCTCCCTCCGGCTCCTCCCTTATCACACTTTGATTTAAGGTGTTGGAATAAACACTTGGTCATGGTGAAAGTGTTTTGGAATATTCAACTGCAGTAGAGCACACACAGATTGTTGTATTGGGGATCCGCTTTAGACCGCGCCGAATTTTTTCGGCGAATTTGCCCTTACAGATGCTTTTGAAATCGACTCCCAGCTTCCGCGTTTCCTTATCAGCAGCATGCGTGCAGGAGGGCAGATAATGCGCGTCGGATACGTGCGGGCCGTCACAGCTAACGGATGTCAGCACTCTTATTATTATTATTTTTTATCTCATTTACATGTAGTCGACTAAACCCGCAGCGATGCGAGGGCTCGTAATCTGTCCGCATCAGCGCGGTCATTCTAAGAAATAGCGGCGCTGCTGACTCTCACCGTGCCGCTTTTTGGTGCATGCTTTTAAACCCAGCGTATTGATCGTGGAATCGATACTGTGTTGTGGCTCACGTGGAAAAGATCAACCACCCGTATGAAGCCTCGGGGTGGAGACGTTAGGGAGACAATGGCCACGTGCCAGCATCCCAGCGTGTCCTGTTTTAGTTCATGCACAACCCCCCTCAATTCCAATATGTTCATGTGTGCAATTCAGTTGAACTCTTTCATGCACCCTGTAACCCAGAGGTGTCAAACTCATTTTTGTCACGGGCCACATTGTAGTTACGGTTTCCCTTGGAGGGCCATTATGAATTTGGGGGAAACCATATAAATGTTTAATCCCCTCCACATATTATATACACAGCGCATGACAAATTGATGGATAACTAGTTTAAAAATCAGAAGTCAAGAATGATGATGGTTATTTTTATAATTTTGGTTCAAACTTTAGCAAGCATCATGGAACCTAAAATGCTTGATTTGCTTTCGCGGGCCACATAAAATGATGTGGCGGGCCAGATCTGGCCCCGGGGCCTTGACTTTGACACCACTGTGCTGTAACCTGATAAGCTGTCCACTGTAGTAACCGCTGTCAACGAAAGGGTGAAAGCACATCAATTAAAAAAATAAATTAAAAAATCGACAAATTTGTGATCGCTGTACTATAGCATGATATTAAATGATGGAAATAGTTGTTTTTTTTTGTTTGTTTGTTTTTTGTCACAGCACAATTGTCACAGCAGTAAAGACATTTCTTTTAGTGTGTGGAAAAAAACCCGCCATACTTTGTGACAGGATGTTCGTTCCAAACCACAAACGTCTTCGCGGCCACCAAGCAGTTTGAACCTCTGTCGTGCAATCAAGGTTTTCCTGAAATGCCGAACAAAAGAAAACAAAAGCCAGATGAGGCAGCTCTCCTGTCTTGTAAGAAATCCGTGCGAAGCGCGGAGCTCTTTGTTTAGGAAGAGAAAGTGAGGGAGTTTTAAGCAGTGACAGGTAGCAGGTGGGGCAGTGCTAATTGGAGCTTATCAGGTGTTTGAAAGGGTACGTGGGGGGGTTATAAAAAAAAAAAAAAAAAGAAGAAGGGAAAAAGCATGTGTGGCTTTTGTGCAGCTGTCACGCCGCTTGAAGTGTTCGGACTTAGGAGGGAAAGCATCAGTTTTCAGTATGATATTGAAAGTTGAGATGGCGTGCACCAGTGCCAAGCGACGGCGCCTGGTTTGTTTTCATCTGTCGGTCACTCGTCCTAACACGCTCGCTCGCAGCCGTGATGCTTTTCGGTGACCCCCCCCAAAAAAAAAAAAATCCAGACAGGATGTTATGTTGTTTTGTCTTACGTGTGAGCACTCGGCACGATGACGTGCGTTGAAGAAAACAAAATCATGACGATTATCTGTAGACTGCAAATTTCCCCAGTGTGGGACAAATAAAGGTTATCTTATCTTATCTGTCCATTTTCAACGGCGCTATCAAATTGGACTATGAGCAATTGGCCGAACTGGTTGCCAACCAATCACAAGGCAGATCTCGACAAACAAGCATTCATGCTCACATTCACAATTTGAAGTCCCTAATGAACTTGGCATGCATTTCGTATGAAATGAGGAAGTCCGCCACGGGCAAGTACGGGCAGAACTCCTCACAGGAAGGCCCGAGACAATTTTTGGCCCTCTGAACCGTGAAGCATCTCGAGTGAACGTGAGGTTTTGGTATCGAGGTATTCCACTATCAGGAATGGGCGTGGGTGGCAAAAGTAAACCAAACATGGCAGGTAAAGGGGCGGGGCCACATGGAGAAGATATAGAGTTGAGGGTGAAGCGTGTGTGGGTCGTGAGAAACCGGTGCATCTGGTTTCCCCTTCGCATAACGACAGACGCCGGCTTAGCGACAGGAGGACCGTGCGAGCTGTCTCCACAACACACGCGAGAGGAGTCATGTGCCGACCTGCCGGAGAGCACAGAAAACGGCTTTGGAAGCCCTCTTGCGAAGCATGACGAGTTTATTTAGTAGTTTGCTGACAAGCAATTCAGTATGCTTGGCATATGTCAAACTAAGGAAGCAATATCACAGAATCATACTACGACTGAAAACGAAAATGGCCTACAAAGTGCAATTAATTAAAAAAAAAAAAAGGTGGAACTGCTATTCTAGTTCAGTCATGACACTTTGAAAGAGGAAGTTGGGTTTTTTGGCTCGATAACAGCTGAAAGTGTATTTAAAAAAAAAAAAGAGGACTTATTTCATCTTCTGAATCTTTCTCAATCACTATTCAGAACATTCGCGTTTTTTTTCAGAAAACAAACAAGATTGGTGACCTTTGGCTCGATAACAGCTGAAAGTATATTAAAAAAAGAAAGAGGACTTATTTAATCTTCTGAATCTTTCTCAATAACTATTCAGAACATTCGCGTTTTTTTCAGAAAACAAACAAGATTGGTGACCCGCTCCTCTCTCTCATCGATGCGACTTTTTCATACTCCTCAATGTGTCTTGTTGCGTCATGATGTTTTATTTCTTGAGCACTGCAGCTTTGTCTGTGCATTCAAGACCCCATGCGCTCAGCAAAACAAATAAAATAAAATAAAATAAAAATCTGTTTCCAGCAAAATGTCAACATTCCGCAGACTGCAAATGAGTCCCGGGCTGAGTTTGAGACACCTGGCCTACACCGTCTACTCATTCACTCACTCAAAGACTTTTGACATGTCTTTTCAGACTCCACACATTCAATCCGTACTTATTTTATATATATATATTTTATTTATTTATTTATTTTTCTCAATTTTTTTTTTATTTTAAAGACTTTCCTGACAATGTCTGGTACTGTTAACTGAGGACAAACCCCAAAAAGGAAGCCTTGACACTCTTTGAACCGACAGCACTGCTCTCAATGTTTTTTTTGGATGCCATCTTGTCACTCAGGGTTTCCATTGATGAGTCAAAAATATACATAAGCTCTTTTTTTTTTTTTTCCTTCTGTAGGTGGATTTTTGACTAAATGGTTGGCTGTGCCCTCCACTTGCCCTGGAGAAGGCGTGCAAAAAATCCCCCAAATCCCAGAAAGACAATAACTGTAAAACAATAAAACCCTATACGGTATAAATAAAATAAATGCAATAAATGTAAACAAAATGCAGCATTCAAAAATGATAATTTTGGAAAAGGGAAATGTGATCGCCAAAACACCCGCGTCGCCCTGTCAGCCTCTATGTCAGACTTCCCCCTTCGGGGAGGAGACTTCTGATCGTGAACGAAGATATGGTTGTCTGTGGTTGACTTTGACGGAACCATACGCACACAATAAGAGCAGTGAGCACCACAGCAATTATTTTGACTTGTCACGTGCGGGGGTCACGCAATTTTTAAAAACATGGTTACGGTGGGAAAAATCAATGTGTTTGTACCAGGCTTAACATGCAGTGCTGCTCAAACTAGGCCGAGTTAATCAATCCCGGCTGCAAGAACGAGACCTAATGTGATTCGGCCGGCGCACGCGTGCTCGGTCACAAGCTCGCTTGTTTATTTCTATTAACAGAGCGACGAGATTGATGCCGACTGACTGGACGGGCTCGGACGCTCGCAGCTGCGAGTTGGTTGGTGCCAGCAACTCCAGATGCATCATCGGCCTCAAAAGCAAATTGAGCGGCGGCGGCACGAGCACAGAAGGCCGTCGAGTCTGGCCCGCCGTGCTCAAGGACTTGATTGTTCCTCGTTGCTGCTTGAGGAAATACTGGAGGCGGTTAGGACCGGCAAGGCGGTAAAGCACCTGTGCTTTGCCCACGCTTGCGCACAGTCGGCAGTAGGCCCCGATCGATTTAGATCTTTGGAGGCCGATTCTGATATTTGAAATCACAAAATTGTGGAAAATGATTATTTGGACGGTTAGTTAATAAGACATATTTTTAATGGAAAAATGACTTCTTTTTGGCCCCTCCCCCTCAATGCTTACAACAATAAAGATATGAATTACAGGCAAAACGGTGAACTTTACAATTGATAGAAACATAGACAAAAATAAGACAATTTTATTTGGTGGGGAGGAATGTGTGAATGTCCTCATCTTTGTCTTGTGTTGCAATGTGTGTTTTTAAAAAAAATGGCACAGGTCGGTCGATTTTATAAAAGCTAATTGCCTCCCCAATGAGCAAGAAGGAAAACCCACAATAGTCTAAGTTAAGGTCACAAATGAAAATGTCACAAATGTGATCGAGTGGAGCCACAATAAGCGAACCGCGACGTTGCGAGTGGACACTATGTCGAAGTGATGTTGTACAGTTCAAGCTGTGCATGTCGGATAGGAGGCGAGTTTACCCCCTCGGTTGTTCGCGGCGGTTACGGAGAGTCTTTGCCACACATGCTTGTAAACATTGTCGGTCTGGTGCATTTTTTCGAACTCAAATCATTCTTTGGGATTTATGTTGCCGGGTAATGAAAGATGAATTTTGAAATTGACATGAAAGTGTTTCGGCATCATACTTTCTGGTGTATTTATGGTTTCATCTATTAACGTCGGGAATTGTAAACATTTTTTGGGCGGGGGTGAGAGGGGCGGCGTCAATTGCTTGCGGTTTGTTGCTCGTCGGTCGTGAAGAAATTATGTTTTTTCTTTCACGGCAGTGGGGGGGGGGGGGGGGTCCGGGCCCCCCTGAATGTGTTGCTTTTTGTGCCTGCGGTCATTCAGATTCCTGCCATTGTGTCCAGATGCCATTCCACATGCATGCTCGTTGTGTGGCTTTTTTTGCTCTCCCTGACTCACTCCTTCTTCTTCTTCTTCCCTGCACGTTTGCGCTATCGCAAGCGAGTAGTAGTGAGACGCAGCCGTGTTAAATTACCTCCGGCCGCAGCGCCGCACATGGATTGTGTTACTTTATGACAGCTTTAAGGCCACCGGCTCCTCGTCGAAATTAGAATGTCCCTTTGTTGCCCAACACTTTTTCATTTTAAAAAAAAAATACTCAGTCGCCAGATTTCAACTTTACCCGCAGTCATCTGAATATTTAAACCGCTTTGAATCGCGCGATCGTAAAACCCGACACCACGGTGGTTTCAAAGTGCACCTGCGTGGATTTCACACCAGTATGCTTGTTTGTTAACCCGGCGTAGGATACATCCGCGATTATTTGAAGAACACGTTGGTGCATAGAATGCTACGTGGGAGGTGTTAAAAAGTGATCAAGCCGACGATGCACTCACTGGCCGCAATATTACACCTTTCTCATACGGTGGAGCGTTTTCGAGCATTTGTAAAAAAACTTTCTCAGGATATCTTGACTACTTTAAAATGGTTCGCGCTTAAAAATAACAGACGACGTGGGGAAAAACAAGTGGTCTAGCAGCTGTTTTTTAAAAAATAAAATCGCTCTCTCCGTTCTGTCAGCGTGACACAATTCAACAGAGCGCACTGGTGGGAAGTAACTCACGATTGGCACTTTGGCATCACTTCCTGTCTGCTGCGCGTAAGGATATCACCTAACATTTACGGTGGCATATTAGCACATCCAATAGATTTGTGATTTAAAATTTGGGGGGGTTTATTTCACACCCCAAAAGTTTTGTAAATGTTCTACTTAATTGATTTAATTTTCTTTCATCCTATCTCAGTAGGCTGACATTTTTTTTGCTGTACTGCCCCCTGCTGTCGACTGAAATTGACGTCACAACGAGCTCAGCTTGTGAACTCAAGGCTCTCTGGGTTTGGTCAAGTGATGTTGGCAAGGCGAGTCCTTTGGCATTTGGCCGTCCATTTCAGTTGCCAGCGGGCATTTGGGGAAAAAAAATCGAATATGGATTTGTATGTAGCTTCTAAGCTGTTGCACAGCCCCGCGGAGGCTCGCGTCGAGAGATCTCTCACGACAGTGGAACGGTTTCCTTCCAACAACAATGCCTTGTGTTGACAGCGAAGCATTTGGGCCGGGCGTTAGTGGAATGTGTCCCTCCGTCAGCAAGAGGAGTCCTCTTTGTCCAGCTGGCAGCCCATCCCCCCCCCACCCCCCCCCACCTCGCCTCCCCTCCCATCTTGAACTCAAATCATCTACCTGAAGATGAGATCCGCATCTGAAAACGGGGAACGCACTGTCCCGCAAAATAATACATGTTCCCCCAAGGTGCCGTTTCAGGTCTTTGACAAGCCGCTGGATAATCACTGCAATGCGAAAAGCAGCAAAAAGCGTCGTGTGCGGGGGCGTGAAGCAGCTCCAAGCAGAAATGCTCCGTTCACTGTGGGTCAGTGCCTTTCTTGGGGGAATGATCGAAAAAAATCACGATGTGAGAAGTCATTCTGTCTCGGTCTGTGAGTACAACTTGCCATTAAACAGCAATTTTGTTCTGGTCAGCGACGTGCAAGGGCTGGTTTGGTTGGACTCAATGCAGCTCTGCTTACCTCATGGGTTTCATATTATAGAAAGGGTGTCACACCCGAGGGGGGTGTACTGTTCTACATGATGGTGTTTGAAACAGTGCAGTCCAGCGGCCAGACTGCGGCTGTTGCTTGAAAGTGGCTCTGGATCTTACCCCCGTGTAGCTGTCAAGTCATGGGCTGAGAAAATTTGTGTGTGTGTGTGTGTGTGTGTGTGTAAATGAACCAAATTGCGACAAGGCAATTTGGCAACATTTAGGCAGTGGACTAAATATTTACGCTATCATTATCGCAATGTGGTACAATGCAATTTTCAAATTACAAAGGCAGTGCTTAAAAAAAACAACAACTTCAATTTCAGTCAATCGGCTTCATGTATTGATTTATTGATATAGTGTCGAGATAAAGTCAGGCCTTAAGAAGGACAGTCCACATTGACATGTAATTGTTTCATAAACAATGAAAAGTTGAAGCGACATCGCCACAGATTTGTTCGCATTGTTGTCGTATTACGATTCATGACTTATTTTTACATTTTTACAAAGCTTTAAAGACTTAAAGTGAAAGTATTTCGGAAGTGAACAAATAGAAATGAATCCTAACGTCTCGTCTTTGCGTGCGCAGGTGACCCACGTAAGCGCTCCTGAGACGTGAGTGCGGGACAGGCGTTCTCCCTCCCAGCAACCCTCTTGCGTCACCTTCCCGTCTTTGCTGTGAAGCCGCCGCGGTGTGCCAGCTGACCGCCATGAGGAGCAGATACTCCCAGTACTACAATCGGACTCTGATCCCTTACCACTACGTGTTCGCCAAGAACATGACCCTCGAGGACCTGGACAAGCGCTACGAGGACAAGAAGTTGCTGACGGACCCCAGCATCATCATCGTGGTGCTGTGCACCATCATCATCCTGGAGAACCTGCTGGTGCTCATCGCCGTGTGCCGCAACAAGAAGTTCCACTCGGCCATGTTCTTCTTCATTGGCAACCTGGCCTTCTCCGACCTCCTGGCCGGCTCGGCTTACATCGCCAACATTTTCCTGTCGGGCTCGCGGACCTTCGACCTGGTGCCCGTGCAGTGGTTCATCCGCGAGGGCACGGCGTTCATCGCCCTGGCCGCGTCGGTCTTCAGCCTCTTGGCCATCGCCATCGAGCGCTACATCGCCATCACCAAGGTCAAAGTGTACGGCTCCACCAAGACGTGCCGCATGTTCCTGCTCATCGGCGCCTGCTGGGTGACGTCCATCCTGCTCGGCGGTCTCCCCATCATGGGATGGAACTGCATCGACAACCTCCCCCAGTGCTCCGCCGTGCTGCCGCTCTACTCCAAGAAGTACATCCTCTTCGTGGTGACCATTTTCAGCCTCATCCTGCTCTCCATCGTCATCCTCTACGTGAAGATCTACTTGATCGTGCGCTCCAGCCACCAGGAAGCCACAAACTCCCCCGCTTACGCCCTCTTGAAAACGGTCACCATCGTGCTCGGCGTCTTCATCATGTGCTGGCTGCCCGCCTTCACCATCCTCCTCCTGGATTCCTCGTGCACCATCCAGTACTGCCCCATCCTCCACAAAGCCAACATCTTCTTCGGCTTCGCCACGCTTAACTCGGCGCTCAACCCGGTCATCTACACGCTGCGCAGCAAGGATATGCGCAAGGAGTTCCTGCGCGTGCTCTGCTGCTGGGGGGTGCTGCAGAGCGGGAGGCCCGCCGAGCGCTGCCTGGTGCCGCTCAAGAGCTCCAGCTCTCTGGAGCACTGCACGCACAAACACGAACACCAGACCACGCCCATCATGCAGAACTGCACCACTTGCGTGTGACGGCGGCGAAGAGAAATCGCACCAGCTCGCAATCAAACCGTGCCCGTGTTGGGATGCGAGGCCACTTTTGAACACCGACAAGAAACTCCACTTTGGGGTGCTTGGGAAATGTGAAACTGTTCATGGGTACTCTGGTGAAATCATATGGAGTCATTTTAATGTATGCTAGACTGGATTTACACTGCATGGTGTGACACAATTCTGTTTGTTTTTTTTTGGGGGGTGGGGGGGTTGCCCTCAAGTGGTATAATTGGGATTTCAAATGAATCAGTCAGGCCATAAACGCTATGTCACGTTTAATATTTGTACTATTTATCGGCCATGATTTAGTTCCATGATTTGTGTTATTTCTGTGCAATTCGGGCACGCAGGCGTTCTGTCAGCCATACGGGATCTGTGTCACTAGACATGTCTGTACATTAAAAATCGGAATTGAGCACTTGGACCTGCAGTGTAAATCCAGCCTTGGGAAGCCCAAAAAAAAAAAAAAACCAAAAGGAGCGTCTGCAACGCAAAGCTTTGAGCGTTGCACTTTGTAGCTTGTAGGGCGAGCTCCTGACACCCGACGTCCTGGCGAAATGAATGCAAAGTCAGAATCTTGACGAGGCTATGATTGTAACACGAACCAAACCATTGCTACTCCTCTGCATTGTGTTGTATTTGATGAAGATGACTCCTGTTCGTTTAAAAAAAAAAAAAAAAAAAAAAAATCCGAAACGAGGAGTTGAATACAAAACATATTAGGCCTTCATATTTAGAAACCATCAGCTCATAGCAGGGCTATATAGTCCCGATATAACCTTACTTAAAATCCATTTGAGTAACCATAATCTGTTTTCTTGTAATGCATGGAAGTGTAGCTCATTACATGTGTATGGTGTATTCCAGTTTCCACCACTAACCCCCCTTTTTCTATTTTTCCCAGTGCCTTTTTTTTTTTTTTAAGTGCTCATCTTGTGTATGTATCTTAACGGTTTCCTTTAAGGGAAAGCACATTTTCTCCAGTGGTTCACTTTTGACTGGTTATTTGTCCTGACAGTGTTGTTTAGCAACGTCTCTGTTTGTGCCATCAAACTTGGCTGAATGTATGCATGAAGAAGAAGATGAAGAAGAAGAAGAAGAGGTTTCGGGGCAGAGGGTCCCGTGGTCGACAGTATTACTGCTCATCCCGACTCACTGTGAAGTCTTAAAACAAAAGAAAAGAGCATCCTGGTTTGGTTGTCTGCCATATGCCTCGTGTGCAACTCGAGCTTATTGGGATCAGATCTGGTTTCAAACACCCGACCGAGCCTGGGGAGGTTAGCATCATCCTCATTCTTGACAACTTCCTGCCGCCGTAGGAAGTCCTGTTGTGTTGGTTTATTCGTGCTGTCCGGTTCCTGTTTGTTCAGGATTATACTCCCATTCTTCCCGTGTGTTTTATTTTTAATACGAAAGAATTTGAAAGAAAAAAAAAAAAGTGTTTATAAATCACATTCATTCACACTCACACAGTCCAGCAGAAATGGTGAAAAGCACTTTGGCAGCTTCAGTGATGTCTTTTTTTTTTAGGCGTCTGTCATGTGTATCACTTTTGTCGCGTCGCCTGACTATAAATATATGAACATGTATGTAAGTATGTACAGTTTATATGTGTGTGTTTATGTATGAAAATGTGTCTCTTGTGCAATAGCTTTTTGTTTTGTCCCCTGTAGCACGCTGCCTGTGTCCATTCGGTACCATCTGAAACACTAATGTAGGTACATTGTTTTTGTTTATTGAATTCCTATTTGTTTGTTTTTTTACAAAATAAATGAAATACGAAAGAAGTTGTTGTGCTTTACTTTAATTCTAAGTAGAACTGGTACAGATGCACAAGCTATCACTCCCCTAAACTATTCCAGCCGGTATGTTATAATTACGCAATTGCAGTGCACGAACGGGCACGTCACCATTTGCACTCACATTCGCATGAAAGGCCAATTCGGCATCTTCCCAAGACAGGGTGTCCTAAATGCGGCCGGGGGGGCCATTTGCAGCCCGCCATATGATTTTCAGCGGTCTGTGGCATATATTAAAAATGGCTTTTGACTTGGCTAGTTAAAAAAATGTAATGAAAAGGATGGTGGTGGGCAGAGAGAGAGGAGGGAGTCGAAACACTAGCTGCCACTCCTACTAATTCTGTAGCCTCGCTAGATATACAAACACACAAATAAACTATACACAAATGAAATAACACATTTCCTCTTCATAAAACTATGTAAATATAGATAATTGGTTTTGAGAAGCAAAAACTGTTTCTTCCACTCTTTGCTCTGTGTCAAGGTCCCATCTGTGACACGATCACATTAAAAATCAAGGATCTGTTTTACAAATGTTAGCTTACTATTGTTTGGAAAAATATATATATCGAATAATTTTTTAGAGGGGCCTTGCATTCTTTCATTTTACAAAAAATGTTGGACAACCCTGACCGAAGATGACTTTTGGCCAGGCTACACTAATGTCCGGTTTCCAGCCAATCACAGCGCACATATAGACAAAACAACCATTTGCGCGGATATTCACACTTATGGACAATTTAGAGCCTTCAGTTAACCCTGTCAGCGACCGCGATTACTACAGTGGACATCTTATATACTAGACAGGTTGCGGGAAAACACAAGTTAGTTCATGAAAGCATGAAATTGGTCCAAAGTGTCTGTTAATCACGCCTGTCTTACACAATAGAATTGTTCAATTCCTCAAAGGCGGCGCTGATGGGAAGCCGGGCAGAGGGCAAGGCGAGTGAGATTCGGGGTGTGGTGCTGACCATGAATGTCTATTTGTAAGCTGGCTTGTCTGAGAAATGCCCCCCAGAGATGTTTTGGGGTCCTGGGGGGAGACTCGGGCAAGGGTTGACTTACAGCGGCCTCGGGAGACTTGGGCCTGTTTCCTGTCAGCAGTCCAGGATTCCTGGGTGGGAACATTGGCTGAATCAGCCCCAAGAGGCTGCGCCTGCTGGGAAGGCGGCCAGATCGCCGCACAGCCTTTTTCCTTGCAGGAAGTGACATCAGACGCTCTAACCTGCAATGGGAAGTCGCACGCACATGTAATCAAACCAAAGCGAGCACATAAACTGACAGAGTGGAAGAACTTCATGCATAAACTTATATCTCGGGTCAAAAACGCTGTCTAAATGTTAAAATTACATGGGTTACATATACAGACACATATTGTGTTTGCATCAACTCTAAACAGACATTGCCAGTTAATGGAGGTCTGTGGATGGATTTTATTTTAATCAAACTCATCGTAAACTGGTCACGCAAATCCTAATGTCACACTGCCACCCGGTGGTTAGGTTATGTACTACGTTCTACAATAGAGATGAGAGGAAGGCCGAAGCTTCTGCACTGTGAGGCGGACCTGCTGACCAGTGGGCCACCGTGCCGCCCACCTGTAATTACTGTACAGTATATCATATTTTATTTGTTTTAATTATAAAGTGATTAGCTTGCATTGTAATTGTTACTGTTTTGTATTGTGCTGTTTTGCAAAATATTCATATCACTATAAGCACACACATATTTACAATAAAAAAATAATAAATTATTTCTTTAAAAAAAAAAAAAAAACAACTTCATATCGTAATTATATATAAAATGTCTCTGGAGGTCGGCGCCAAATAAAATCTCGTCTATGGCGCCATATGGGCTCGGGGCCGGCCCTGCTTATGTGTCACTACTTGGTAAATAATTGCTTGTTGCTGCAATATGTGTCCTTCATAACACTGGAGACAAATTCCTTATTTGTTTGTACAATAAATATGTGATCCTGAAAGTGTGAATTGATTGAGCTTTAAAATCCACGATACAGTCTGCAAGTATGGAGAGGGGAAAAAGGTAATTGGAAAAGTGTGGGGGATTTAGGGAACTTGGCCTACCTCACATTTTCATAAACCAGCATAAGAATGGTTCCATGCATGCTGTCAGAGTTCAAATCAAAACGTCTTATTTTGTTCAAATTGCCAAACAATATTACAGTGTGTCCGTTTCCGCATACTCTGTCGTCCTCAACTTCCGGAAGAAAAACAACGGGGTGATTGCTTTTATTAATTCAAATTAGCAACTGTTATACCATTTATAAAGCGACAAAAACATGAAAATTCAAACTTTGTGTTATTTAATAAAATACATAGTGTGTTTCTAGACCAAAATGTTCCTTTCGGGACTTCTGATACGTCCTTACATTTGAAGGTCTTAACCATGAGCCTCTGTAAGTGGTACAGTCCGAAACGCCCAGGTTTCCGCGCGAAAAGACGGCCCAGGCGCGCCAATTGCTTTACTCGCGTCCATTCCACAACACGACTCATGCTCAGGCTGAGTAGCACTGTCGCTCTCACTCCGCTTTTAGATTCTTTTAAAGCTACTTTAACTCGCGCTCTTAAACGTTGATTTTACTACCAGCCGAGCGTCATGCCAGCCAGCACTTCCCTGTCGTTGCCAGAGGATGTCAGGAAAAGGTAGGCTGCCGTGTATAATAACCCGGATGCTAATCTTCTACATGTTGCTCAAACATGGCCACTATATTCCGTTTTCTGTCTTTGAGTTATGAATGTGCCATAGCGACTTGACTGGTGCCTCCTCGCTGTTGCTATCGAAAGCATGTCACCACTTGACCGTCGCGTCCCATCGGGCGAGTTAGCATGCTCGTTAGCGCCCCAGCCTGTCAACGCGTGTATGTGTGCGGGGAAAGCTTTTGGCGCCACTATGAACAGTGTCATAGTGGTCAACCAAAGAGAAAGCTAACACGGCTGAGCGTCGTTTTTAATTTTTTTTCTCACCTTCGTTTAAAGGTTGATGGTGCTGCACGAAGATGGATCTTCAGACGAGGTGAGTTGAACCGCATCAGCAAGCTCAACGTATTTTGTCACACTAGACCTTTAAACGTGACAATATATTGTGTTTTTCAAGCAACAATGGCGTGCAGAATTCTCTTAAGTCTATTTTGGGAAGCGGTAAAGCCGTGATTGGCGAGGCGCACACAGGTGTGAGCAATGTCGTTGAGGGATTCGATGGGTTTCCGTTCTTACGTCGGTGACGTAAGACGCATCCGTACGTGCTGCGCTCGGTCACTAAAATTAACGCGAAGTCATTATTCCGTTTGTTGTCTATGAGCTCTGAACAGTTTGAATGTTATCCATTAAAAAGAGATACATGTTAACCAGTGGTCTAACAGTGGTTTCTAATCGTCCTTCCAGGATCACGTAAAAGAGCAGCTCAAGCTGGTCCAGGACTTTCTGCATGCCGACACTCAGGATGCCCTCAGCATCCTCGAGGAGAAGATGAAAAACTCAGAAATCTCCATGGTGAGAATTTCAGCACTCGTGAACTCGCAACATCGTGTCTAATGTGTGGTCTTTGTTGCCCTCCTTCCTCAGGAGGACTACGTCTCCAAAGTGAAGTCCTTGCTGGGAAAGGCGCTCAGCCTGGAGAACGGCGAGGAGCCCAACGGCAAAACAAACGGCCTCAGTAACGGCTCCCACAAAGGCGAGGACGCCGGCATGGATGTTGAGGAGGAAGACGAGGCCCTCAAATCGCCCAGCGCTCGTGGGAAAGGACGCAAGAGCAAGGCTGACACCAAAAGTTGGCACCTTTCTTTACGATACGACAGTTTTCAGTGCCAATTATTTTTAAACTTTCATTCTTGATTTTCCCGCAGAGTCTCCGGCCACTTCCAGGGTGACGAGAAGCGGCGGCAAACAACCAAGCATCATCTCTATGTTCTCTAAAGTGTGCGTTTGTAGCTCTCATATTTTTTGGATTTTTTTTTCGGTGCGTTTCATAGCAAGCTTGCCATAGAATTGAATCTGAAAATATTCCATGCGCAACAGATTGTTAGATGGCTAAATCAAAGACTGTTTTTAGTTTGCTGTTTTTGAAGGATTGTTGCCTTAAATCGTAATGCAATATGAAAAAAAAAAAGAACAAATCTGTTTTGATTAATGATATTTGTATTTCTGGGGGAAACAAAACGTATGTCGTCTTATTTGAGCGGAACGACCTATTTTACAGTCAAAAGCGCAAATCGGAAGACCTGAGTGGCGAAGCCACAAATGGAGAAACTGAAGTGAAACAGGAAGATGGTGCTGAAGAGGTGAGTGCTCTTAAATTCAAGTCCTGCAGCTCACTTGTTCACACTGCCAGCCTAATCTTTTATTTTATTTTTTTTTCTTCCCCAAAATGTGCCATAGTCCCAGGAGAAGCGTCTGAAAGTGGAGTCTGATGACAAGTGAGTTCCTCAAACACTTTGAGACGTCGCTACTTTGAATTTGTCTCTCTAAAATCCTTGACTTTGACAGGGCTACTTCTGAAGAGACCAAGACAGTTTCTGCTGCCAAGGTAATATGTAAATAGCATTTTTCCCCATTTTGGGGAAAGAAATGAAAAACAAATAACTCACAGGTTTTAGCTCATCTGACTTTTTTTGCTTTTTCAGACGCCACCTCCCAAATGTCCGGATTGCAGGCAATATTTGGACGACTCCGACCTCAAGTTCTTTCAAGGGGATCCAGACACTGCAGTAAGCATATTTTTTGTCATTGTTTTTTTTTCCTCCCCTTTTCAAATATCTTCCAAACATGTGAACGAGCAAGAACCCAACATGGTTGTGTCTCCAGCTGGACGAGCCTGAAATGCTGACTGACGAACGGCTATCGTTGTTCGACTCCAACGAGGACGGCTTTGAGAGCTACGAGGATCTGCCACAGCACAGGATCACAAACTTCAGGTGAGAATTCTCGATTAAAAAAATAAAATAATAATAACTATGTTGACTTTCTTCATGCGAGCTTATCAAAGAACAAATAAATCAATTCCTCTTGTAGTATCTACGACAAGCATGGTCATCTTTGTCCCTTTGACGCCGGACTGATTGAGAGGAATGTGGAGCTTTACTTCAGTTGCGTTGTCAAACCAATCTATGATGACAACCCCTGCTTGGATGGTAAAGACCAGGCTGTCATGCCACGTTCATCTGCTCTTACTGGACATTTGATTAGGCACACCTGCGTGAAAAGAGCTGAAATGTAATTACAGATGCAGATGAACGTGGTGGCTTGAATTCTTTTCTGTTCCTTCTCGAGGTGGCGTTCCCGCAAAGAAACTTGGACCCATTAACGCCTGGTGGATTACTGGATTTGACGGCGGAGAAAAAGCTCTCATCGGGTTCACCACAGGTATCGACAGACTTCTTGTTGTCCTACGTTTCCCCGTCCGATAGAGATGAACTCTTCTTCTCTCCCTCCCCAGCGTTTGCCGACTACATCCTGATGAATTCCAGCGAGGAGTACTCTGCCATTTTCGCGCTGATGCAGGAGAAGATCTACATGAGCAAAATCGTGGTGGAGTTTCTCCAGAAGAATCCGGACGCCAGTTACGAGGATCTTCTCAACAAGATTGAGGTGAGGTTGTCTTATTTAATGTACACGGTGTTATTACTGCTATTTTGGATCGGGATAAACTTTTTGTCGTGGCTTCGCTCTTTCATTTTGGGCTATTTGAGCGAAGTAGAAACCAGTCAAATTGAGTTTTTGGAGGGGAAAATGTATATTATATAGACAATTGAGATTAAATGGTCCAGTCAAACGTCATAGCGAATCTGTACGTTTGTTTCCCCCGACTTCAGACCACGGTGCCACCGCCGGGCCTCAACTTCAACTGCTTCACCGAGGACACTCTGTTGCGCCACGCCCAGTTTGTGGTGGAGCAGGTGGAGAGCTACGATGAGGCAGGCGACTCGGACGAGCAGCCAATCATCATCACGCCTTGCATGCGTGACCTCATCAAGCTGGCCGGCGTGACGCTGGGCAAGAGGTACAACTTTCTTCGCTGCGACGTTTCGATTAATGTGGGGGGAGACAGAGGGGTTGGCGCCTCACCTGCCTTTTTTTTTTTTTAAGTTGCCGCACCTCCAAATGCTCCTGATATTAAAATTGTCATTTTTATTTTCAACAATTATTGGCTTGAAGTGCTCGCTAACGTCTGCCATTCCTCTGACGTTTTCTTATGCAGCATGCTGCTGTCCTGGTAGGTTGGCCTTGAATGCATCATTAGCTCATGTGATGGGGAAAAAGTCCATGCCATTGTTTTGTATGGCTTCACATAGTCGTTTGTGTGTACTATCGCCATTACGCCATCTGGTTTGTCATTTCGAGTGGCTCCATAAGCAGCGTGGCGCAACGCGACGCCCACACGAGTGTAATGTTATCCAAAGCAAGGGCGGCGGGGTCTGCCTTATGTGGCTGGCTGGTGAAATACGAGCTTTTGATGGCATAAATCACGCAAAGAGCACATGTAGCAGACAGAATAATGAGAAATGATTTGCCTCCAAAGTGCTTTGTAGGTTCAGGTGATCAGCCTGGCGTTGCCATAGAAACTAGTACTGTATTTTCCCGATCAAAAGGCACACTTATATGTCAAAATTTTCCCCAAAATGGACGGGATGCCGAATAATGCGGGTCACCTTTTGTATGCGAGTTCCAAAATCTGTGAAAGCTATTTTGTGAACGGATTATCGATGCTTGGGTTTACGTGTCTGCTTGCACCGTTGTTGGGACCTTACGCATCATTTCTGAGGAGCCGGACGGCCACGAGCCTGCCTGGCATGTTTGATTGTGAGCTTGCCCAGCTGTTCATTTCGGATACAGAAAATTAGGACTTTGAGTATTGATTGATTTTATTTATTTATTTATTTATTTTTATTATTATTTATTTTTAGCATGAGTACATGGTTCAATATTTCAATAAAGTACAACCGAGCTCAGTTTTGCACCCGCTGCCTTTTTATAAAAAAATACTCTAGCATACACGCATACCAGGGTTTTTTTTTAAGCTCTCTTACGTTTTGACCATACCTGCCTCAATAATACAGAGCGTTGGGGTTGGGAGGTGTCTCAGGCGTTTACTGCCTTTATACTTGGCGGTTTGTTTTTTTTAAATGGCTGAAGAGTGGTACACGCATACTTTTTTTTTTTTTTTTGGGCCACACAGAGTCAAAATAGTTGTGTTCAATATGCGTTTGTCCTGCTTTACTCTTCATTCTACAGCGTCACTGTGTTGCTTGTCTCATGTTGCATGGCTGGACGCTTTAGATCACAGGTTTCAAACCCCAGTCGGCGAGGGGCCACTACCCTGCATCTTTTTAGACTTTTCCCCTCTTCCAACAAACCTGATTCGAATGATCAGGCTCCTGCTGAGCTGATCATCTGAATCAAGTGTGTGGCAGTAGGGGAAAAAAATCTATGACATGCAGCATAGTGACCCTCGAGGACCGGAGTGTGACTCTTGTGGTTTAGATGATTGGCCAACCGCTTCATCTTGACATTGCATCACACAACCACCAGCAGCCCTTTCAGGTCCTAAATACCAAATCCTTGAACGCAAATGGCTTTTCTTTTTTTTCTACTTCAACCAGGCGAGCTGCCAGACGGCAAGCCATCCGTCACCCCACCAAGATCGAGAAGGACAGCAAGGGTCCCACCAAAGCCACCACCACGAAGCTGGTCTACCTGATTTTCGACACCTTCTTCTCGGAGCAGCTCGAGCAGGACGACAAGGAGAGCGCCGCCAAACGGCAGCGCTGCGGCGTCTGCGAGGTGAGCCTTTGCCACGCCCACTCAATCTGAAACGGCCTATTTGAATGCAGAAATCTTCACCATGGCTTTTTATTTTTTTTTTTTTAATATATATATATATAAAGGTTTGCCAATCTCCCGACTGTGGCAAGTGTGCCGCCTGTAAGGACATGATCAAATTTGGAGGAAGCGGCAAAAGCAAGCAAGCGTGTAAGCAAAGAAGGTGAGCGTGATGAACAACAACATGCATCATGTTTTGGAGCGGTTGTATTTATTTGATGGAAACTTTGAAGTTGAGGGAGGTCCTCTCATTAACCGATGAAAATGCCCGTCCTCGTTGAGACAGGTGCCCAAACCTGGCCGTGAAAGAGGCTGAGGATGATGAGAACATAGAGGAGGAAGATGTCCTTGTGAAGACTAAGAAAGCGTCTCGGGTGAAGAGGAAGAAGCAGACTCAGTGCAAGCTGACTTGGGTCGGCGAGCCCGTTCAGGTACTGGATGCTTCATGCTTGATGAGCTTGGGGGGGTGTCACGAATGACCCCTCGCTGTTTTGTTTTCACTCGCTTTTCAGTGTGAGGGCAAAAAGCAGTACTACAAAAAGGTCTGCGTGAACGACGAAGAGCTGGAGGTGGGCGACTGCGTCTCCGTTTCCTCAGAGGATCCAGCCACTCCTTTGTATCTGGCGAGGTAAAGCGCACATACTTTTTAATACATATTGATGGGAATGGAGAAAGGCGGAAAAAAAGTAGTTTATTTTGAGAATTACCAGCACAACAATCATCAGACTGACATCTCATTCAGCTTTATTTGTGCTTTGAATGTTAAACAGATTGACTGCTTGTATGTAGCCTTCACCAAAGAGACATTTTATGCCAACATGAGAGTTTTAAAGTAGATTATTGAAAATGTATCTTTTCCAGTCTGGATTAGGCTTTTAAAAAAAAAAAACCTGTACAATGGTGCCTTGACTCAAAACTTTAATTCCATAAAATGGCGATTTGTTCCAGCCCCCAAAATAGCCAACAAATAAGAATAAAAAATCAAGCTACAGCCTCGTCCTTTTTAAAATCATGCCAGGAGCAAATGGAAAGTCAAGGATTAGTTAAGACAGTTTGTGCATTATGATTTCATGCTTGGTTGTCCGTTGATGTGTGTGTGCATCTTGGCCACCAGGGGGGGGCAATATATTGACATGCATAGCGCCCAAAGTTTCACAACTGACCCGTGAAGATGCAGTAATTTTAGTTGCCTTTGCGCAGAGGATAAAGAATATATACACCCATGAGTATCCCCCCATTGCTCCTTTTGCTTGTGCTGCATTGTTGACTTTCCCCCGTTTTCAAATGTCCCCTCGCCCACCAGGATCACGGCCATGTGGGAGGACAACAACGGCAAGATGTTTCACGCCCATTGGTTTCTCCGCGGCACACAAACCGTGCTCGGCGAGTCGTCCGACCCCCTGGAGCTGCTCATCGTGGACGAGTGCGAGGACATGTCGCTCAACTACATCCAAGGCAAAGTCAATGTCTCCTACAAGGCGCCCTCCAACAACTGGTTTATGGAGGTAAGTCCGCTTTAGTGGGGAGGAGTGTGGGGAGGCGGGGGGGTTCCTCTGTTGGGATGCTCACTGCAGCTTTTGCGCCTCAGGGTGGGATGGATACAGACGTCAAGGTGATTGAGGACGACGGCAAAAGTTTCTTCTATCAATTCTGGTACGACACGGATTTTGCTCGCTTTGAGACGCCGCCCAAGACCGCGCCATCGGAAGACTGCAAATTCAAGTGAGCGCAAGCGTTCGTTCTAAACAGGCGTAAGCATTCCACCTCGCTTAACCCCATTAATCTCCCTGCTTTTCTTTTGAGTAGGTTCTGCAGCAGCTGCGTGAGGACTAAAGAGCGCGAGGAGCGGGAAAAGCCTTGTGTCTTTGAGCCGCTGGATGAAGAGCACGTTTCAAAGGCGCTCTACGCGTTGGCCTGCTTCAAAGGCGAGCAGTTCCGGGTGGGAGATGGCGTCTACATGCCTCCCGAGGCCTTTAACTTCAGGTGACGCTCAAGAAATGGAAATACTGTTTTGTTTTGTTCCCCCCCACCCTCGCTCACGGTCTTGCGTCTCCCCGTCAGTGTGAAAGCAGCCAGCCCGGTGAAGCGCTCCCACAGGAAAGAGGATGTGGACGAGGACTTGTATCCAGAATACTACAGGAAGTCTTCCGATTACATCAAAGGCTCCAACCAGGACGCCCCGGACCCGTTCCGCATCGGCCGCATCAAGGAGATCTTCTGCCACCGGCGTAGCAACGGCAAGGCTGACTTGGCCGAGGTCAAATTGCGACTTTACAAGTTCTACAGGTAATGGATTACTTGCGAGACGGTGTGGAGAGGAGGAAAAACTGAAACGACCATTTTCCTCCGGTAGACCCGAGAACACCCACAAAGGAGTGAAAGCCAGCTACCACACAGATGTCAATCAACTGTACTGGAGCGACGAGGAGGTCACGGTCAACATGGCCGACGTGCTGGGACGCTGCCACGTAGAATACGGGGAGGACCTCACCGAGTCGGTCCATGAATATTCCAACGGAGGACCCGACCGCTTCTATTTCCTGGAGGTACATTTGTGTGCATTAGTCGCGTCTTCACTGACTCATTTTGCCTGAAGATGAAGCCCCGCCCCCTTTTTTTTTTTTCTTCTTCAGGCTATTTCCAGTTGTTATAACAAACGTTGTCATACCACCAAAATACAGTGTTTGTAGACCAGCTATCAAGTCACTTGTCCATGTCCCGTAAAATCTTCTCTTGCAGGCTTATAATGCCAAAACCAAAAGTTTTGAGGACCCTCCAAACCACGCTCGCTCCGCCGCGCACAAAGGCAAAGGAAAGGGCAAAGGGAAAGGTAAATACCACACGACTGAATGAAAATGTTTCCGCCATTTCTCAAAAGGCTTCTAACCTTCATCTGTAACGTTTTTCACCCCAACCGCGTCAGTCATATGCCATCTTTTTTTATTTCCAAGGTAAAGGCAAAGGGAAGTCCTCCGCCGCTCAGGAAAAAGCAGAGCAGCCCACTGAATCGCAGACTCCCAAGGTGCACAAATACCGCACTCTGGACGTGTTCTCGGGCTGCGGCGGTCTCTCTGAAGGCTTCCACCAGGCTGGTAGGAACTCCTCCTTCCCCACGCGGTTAAATAGCCCAAGCAGGATACCGAACGAACGTCCATTTTTTTCCCCGTCGCGAAGGCATTTCCCAGACGGAGTGGGCCATCGAGATGTGGGAGCCGGCGGCGCAGGCCTTCCGGCTCAACAACCCGGGCACCACGGTGTTCACCGAGGACTGCAACGTGTTGCTCAAGCTGGTCATGTCGGGCGAGAAGACAAACTCCCTGGGCCAGAAGCTACCGCAGAAGGGCGACGTTGAGATGCTGTGCGGCGGGCCCCCCTGCCAAGGTTTCAGCGGCATGAATCGCTTCAACTCGCGCACGTACTCCAAGTTCAAGAACTCGCTCGTGGTCTCCTACCTCAGGTGTGACAAGCCAAAGATGAAAACGAAGCGACTTTTAACGGCGTGACTCCGAGCAACGGTTAACGCTTGGCTTCCTGCGTTGCAGTTACTGCGATTACTACAGACCAAAGTTCTTTCTGCTCGAGAATGTGAGGAACTTCGTGTCGTTCAAAAGCTCCATGGTGCTCAAGTTGACTCTGCGCTGTCTCGTCCGAATGGGATACCAGTGCACGTTTGGAGTCCTGCAGGTACATTTATCCTAATCGCTCTTGTTTTTCTGTAGTTTTGGTCCCCCCCCCCCCCCTTACATTTTTGAAAATGATGTATTTGTAAAATTCAGTAACTAAAAATGGAACATCTACACGTGCGTGTTTGCGCGCTATCTCCCCCCCGCCCCCTATTGTGTCACATTATTTATGCTATTTTGACTTTGACGATAGCTTATGTTCTTTACTTTCTTCCTTTCATAACTTGGCTGCTGTAAATTGGGAATATCTCCATTGTGAGACGAATTAAGGTTTTATTATTCTTATTGTCACATGATCGCTTTTGAATCAGGCGGGTCAGTACGGCGTAGCCCAGACCCGCCGCAGAGCCATCATCCTGGCCGCCGCTCCCGGAGAAAAACTCCCCTTCTATCCCGAGCCCCTGCACGTGTTCGCTCCCAGAGCCGTCTCCCTCAGCGTGGTGGTGGACGAGAAGAAATACGTCAGCAACGTCACGCGGTGAGTTTTAGCCTCTGGGCGCGCGCACGCACGCCCATCTTCAAATATTGTGATTGATAACGGCAATCTCTGCGTACAGTGGCAACGGCGGAATCTACAGAACCATCACGGTGCGAGACACGATGTCTGACCTGCCCGAGATTCGCAACGGCGCCGCCGCCTTGGAGATTTCCTACACCGGCGAGCCTCAGTCGTGGTTCCAGAGGCAGATCCGTGGCACGCAGTACCAGCCCATCCTCAGGGATCACGTCTGCAAGGTGAGAGAGCACGCACGTCGAGTAAATGTCTTCGGGCTGAACCTGGCTTTTGAACACGGGTGTGGAGTCCTTTTTTTAGCCGTTTTTCAAAATGGCTAAAAAAAAAGAAATACTGTATTGGTTTCAGTTAATAAATTACATTCAAAGTCTCCTTTCAAAAATTTGAGCTGGTATAAATGAAATATTTACTTTCTATTATCAAAATGTTACTGGTGAACTAATTTGTAACCGAAAAACCAAATTATGTCCGGGAAAGGTTTGAATATACTTCCTCATACAATTGAATGAGAAAATGCAAACTTTTCATGGTTAGTATTTAAGGTATGTGAAAATCATACGTAAAATATTACATGAAGGATAAAAGTGGATCATGGGGTTTAGCTTCCTCTGGATGTTCGATGCGACTTTTATAGTATCGTGGGTGGGTATCGGCAGCCTCCTCGTACACGGTACCTTAAAACGAAGCTGGATGAGTGTAACTGTCTCCCCAAATATAAGATTCAGACATCTTTCTTTTTTCAAGGATATGAGTGCTCTGGTGGAGGGCCGCATGCGCCACATCCCATTGGCACCTGGTTCGGACTGGAGAGACCTTCCCAACATTGAGGTGCGCCTGAAGGACGGCACCATGACCAAGAAGTTGCGCTACACACACCCGGACAAGAAGAATGGACGCAGCGGCACAGGAGCACTCCGAGGCGTCTGTACCTGTGCCGGAGGTGCGCACAGGCGCAAGTGGCTCTTTTAGGGAAGCACCAGAATGGTAACGTGTAGATTTTTTTTTTTTTTTCTCTTCTCAGGAAAGCCCTGTGATCCGGCTGACCGGCAGTTCAACACGCTGATTCCGTGGTGTCTGCCTCACACGGGAAACCGTCACAATCACTGGGCAGGACTTTACGGCAGGCTGGAATGGGACGGGTTCTTCAGCACCACTGTCACCAACCCTGAGCCCATGGGAAAACAGGTCCAAAAAAAAATTTTTTTTTTTTTAAATTAAATACCCAAACTGGTGCTGAGCAATAAATTGAAATAAAAAGGATCAAGAGGTGAAGGAAATAGTTATTCACAGTTTGAATAGATCGAAAATGCTCGAGATTTGCATATTGACCAAGGTCTTTTTTCCACAACGTGCAGAGATGAGTCGGCACGAGGCTGTGATAATAGTTTTGAGTAGTTGAGTATTGTATTGAGTGCGTGTGTAATTTTGAAATCAATGAATTTCGTCAATCATGATTTCATTTTCATTCAATATAATCGCCCAAACCCAAGCTTGATTACCGCCTTCATTTTATTTAAAAAAAAATTTGGGCCCTACTTTTTCTCCACTTATTTTATTTTTTTATTGCAGGGTCGCGTTCTGCACCCCGAACAGCACCGAGTGGTCAGCGTGAGGGAGTGCGCACGCTCTCAAGGTTTCCCCGATACGTACCGATTCTTCGGGAACATCCTGGACAAACACAGACAAGTGAGCAAATCACGCCAGCGTATTGAGCCACAAGATAGTTTGCGTTGATCCCTAATTTATTGTCGGTACTTGGCAGGTGGGCAACGCTGTGCCTCCACCCCTCTCCAGAGCCATCGGGCTGGAGATTAAGAAGTGTGTTATTGTTAGGATGAAGGAAGAACAGACAACAGGTGAGCATGCATCCAACGTCGGAAGTACTGAAGGGAACGTGGCTTGAGACTTAACGTGTCCTTTTGTGCTTTCCTCCAGAGAATGTCAAACAAGAGACGATGGAGGTGTCTGACTAGTTCGTGTCTTCTCCTGCCAGCAAAAGGTTTTCCATAGTGGATATGTTTGAATTCTGGGCTGGCACAAGTTTACTGACCAAAATTCTTTTTCAAGTGTGGTTTTAAACACCTGTTAACATGATGTGACAAATTGTTTGTAGTTTTTCTATGTAATATTTCAAATAAAGCTCTTATCGCATGGTTCGGGTTTGGATTTTATGACAATGGGGATCACTTAGGATGCAAATATTGGGTAATATTGTGTATGCCAGCACTCTCTTGCTCCTGGTAACGACGATATTTTTCCAAATATTGTCAGTTATTCATTTCAAGAACCGGTTTTGCTCCTGAACTGAAGACCTCATTAGCATGTTAAATGCATCACTGCAAAGTCTCTCCTTCCCCGTTGGCGTGATGCCCGCGCAGTCATGTCAAAGCTAAGGTAAGCGACGTGTCACCGAGTTAGCATTAGCTTCTGAGAAGTGCTACTTGATTGTGCTCAAACTGCCGACATGGTGTGGGTTATTTGTATCCATGCACCGTATAGTGTAAAGTAGCTGACTCTTGCATAACTTCTCCTTTTAAGAAAGAAAAGAGTGGCCAACAAAGTAACATTGATTCTCTTTATTATGGTCAACAGCCATGTTTTAGCAGAGTGAAAAAATCTGGCCATCTGATGGAATATTCTGAAGTTCTCAGTTGTTTGATGGTCTGCAAAGAGAAAAAAAACCAAGGTCAGTCTGTTCACTTTTGAACCTTTGACAAACATTAATAGCTGAGTCGACTTACTTGGCCCATTCAACATTGAGAATAAGATGATCGTATCCAAATCCTGACACCCCTGCAATGGCTCTGGCCGCATCCTCGCGACGATGGAAACTGATGAACGCGAAGCCCTGCGACCAATGCGCATGTTTGGTTTACGTGTTCTGCTGCGAATTTATGTGGCGAGTGTTTGACAGCTCACCTTGGACTGCCCGGTGTTCTTGTCTTTGGCCAGGTAGATTCTGGAGATGGAGCCGAAGGGTCTGAAGAGCTCCTGCAGGTCTGTCTCTCGTGTGTCCTCGGACAGGTTGGTGACACGGATGGTGGCGTTGTCGTCGGCTACGGGCGTGTTTTGGATTATTTACCTGCAGAATCCATGCGGACACGTGCGATTCTTTTCGGTTCCAATCTTGACCTCACCTCTGCGATTAGGCTGCATGGATTCGCCTCTGCGCGTGCCCCCATCCCTCAGGCTGGGTGGCACATACTTGCCAGTCTTGCTTTGTGCAGGCTGCACAGGCTCCGGCTCGGCTGATTTGACAAAATATTTTACAAAGTCATCATGAGATTTTTCAGTGCACTGAACCCCTCCACTATAATGCGGTTCACCTTTCACATTTGACAGTGCATTGTGGTCTCCATCCTGATTGGCTAAGGCACTGTTGACCAATGTTAACAGTCTCCTAGCTGTTAACTGTGTGTTGAGTGACTCTACTTGAATTCATGTTTATTTTCTTACCCTTTTTTTCCCCAATCATGCAATTGAAACTACTCCTTGACTGCTTGTGGGGTTATTAGAAATATTTCGGCACTGGTTATTCTGTTAATCATTGCAGCTCCACTTGTCAACATTTTTATATTGATGCCTGAATAAGATACCTTCCATACTTCCAATTTGAATTACTTCCAAATTGCCCCTATTTGACAATAAAGCTGACTTGAATGTATCTGAAATGTCCCAATGTTTGTGCAAGATGCCCTCTCAGTACCTGAACCGGCGGGCTTTTCCTTGTCTGAGGTGGACAAGCCGAGCTGCTCGGCGAGCTCCTTCTGCATGGGGCCCAGGGTGTCCTTGTAGGGACAGCGGGTAGTCCAGTGGTCGCCTTTGCAGATACGACAAGACACGATCTTCTGTCCTTTCAGCTTGTTCATGGGGTCCTCATCCTGGTCTTGGGCATTCAGATCCTGGAGGAAAATATGAGGAAGTACTCGTCAGAGCCGTTCCACCGAGTTTCCTCAGAGCGAGAGACGGTCCTCACTTCTTTGCTGGAGATAAACGTCATGAAGACGTCGTCGCTGACGGTGGTAGTGGCCACATTCGGACCCGCGGCGTCGAACTCAGAGTTGCCGAATTTCTTCCAGTTCTGGAGGTGAGAGGGAAGTTTAGAAGAAGTCACCTGTGCTTCATTTCCACTTCACTATAATTCAAAAGCCCACCTTCCTCCTTGCCACCGCTTTGGAAGCTTTCCTGGTCTCGATCTTGAACGTCCGCACAATCTACAAACAAATTACGTTCATGTCACTTTTGGTTGAGCGGCGCTGAAAGACAAATCCGAATTACCTTCAACTTCTTTCCATCGTCGTCGATTTTATACTCTGTAATAGTTTTGATGTTTCCTTTGATGGTTTCTTTGGGGGGTGGAAGCGTTCCTGACAAAAAGACAAATGTCAGTCTGACATTACTTTTATTTATGGTTTAAACCATACATATACCACAAATTATGATCCAAAAACTATTTCGTAGCATTGAATACTATTGAGTGGATGCTGGCCGGTTAGCTTCCTCCTAGCCTACATTACGTCACAAGCATATGTCACCGATTTTTCCTGCTCCTCTACTGGCGTCAAATGTGCCACTTTCACGAGTAAAAACTTTCCCCCCGGGGTGTAAACCACTTTCTCCCGGGGGGGGGGAAAAAAAAGTGTGCACGCATAGCTTAGCGTCAAGCACGTGGAGACGCCAAGCTGGCCTCGTTCAGTCAGCACAGTTCCGACTATGCGTGCTACCATGCTAACGGTGCGAGCGAGCGCGCTTTACCTTCATCTACTTCCTCTTCGACTTGGTCGGCCCAGCTGGGCTTGGAACTGAGGGGGAAATGGAAGTATGTTATTGGGGTGGGAAAGACAGAAATTTGACGTTTCTAGAAGAAAACACTCACTCGTCGTATTCAATCGACGGCATCCCGAGCGATCGGCTAGCTTAGCTTCAGCACCGCAAAGACCGGAAAAGCGCGAGGCAGACTGTTACATCCCTTCCGGTAGATGAAATTCAGAATAAAAGCTCTTCGGTACGACGGTGTTACGTTCCGATGGCGGCGGGGTAACGCGAACGTACACGCTGGAGCCAATGCTCGGCTAATGCAGCAGTAAAGCCAACCAATAATATAAAACAAGCAAATGAAAAACTATTAAGGGGGGAACTGTGTTGTTGTTCCACGTCACGAATCGCGTACCACTGAGAAAACTAGTTCACAGGGCGTTGTTCAAAGCTCTTAACCTCAAAACGTCGTAGGTCGAGACCCCAGTCGCTCAAACGTGTCATTTCATTGAATTTGAGTAATAACATATTGTGCAGTCTTTAACAGAAGCACACAACGGTGAAATAATTTGAAACAAAGGACCCACATTGAGTTAATAATAATTTCAACAATTTATTAGAAATAAAAATTTCCATAAATGTACAGCATCAAACAAAATGCAATAAACTCAATCTTGCTTTGCTTTTCTCCGACAGTCAGTCAGCATAGCAGTTCAAAAGTGCTCAACCTTTTTTCTTCTTGTGTTTGGAGCTTTGCTTTGCACCTCGGTCACTTTTCTTGTTCGCGGTCGCTTTGCTCTTCTGACTGTTGCGCTGGAACGCTTGGCCTTTGTTTAGCTTTCCGCTAAAAGTTCTCTTGTTGTCTCCCCGTTTTTTCTTGCTGCCAAATCTATTTTCTCCACCCTGCTGCTGCTTTTTGAATGGCTTTCCTCCAGGTGACGGCTTCTCTCCAAATGTTTTCTTTCCAAAGGGTTTCTTCTGCCGTTCGCCAAATTTCTTTGCTGCTTTATCCTTATGTCCTCCTGGGACACTTCTTCTAATGCCTTTATCTTGGCCGAACGTTTTATTGGCAGAGAGCTTCCTCATCTTTTTGGCAGGTCCTTGAGGTCCGTCTTTGCTTCTCCTCCTCTTGGCTCCGGGGAACATATCTGAAGATGCAGAGTTTGGTGAGATGACTCTTCAAAAGAGAGCGCACATTCTTGTACGATGATTACTAACCTTCATCTGGCTCCTCTCCAACAGCCTGCCGATAGTACTCGGCCTCGTCGTCCGACTCCGCGGCCGCCGCTCGCTCATCCTGCGTGCCAGGATCCTCCACCTCGCTGTCCTTGTCATCTCCTTCGCTCTTGATGCCTGCTAGGCACTTCTTCCTGTTTGCAGGTAACGTTCAAAAAGCAGGGTAAACACAGTGAAACCAGGCCAATATTTTTTTTTCACCCCAAGTTTAGCGATTTCAACAACAATGATGTCACCGCAAAAAAACAAAACAAAAAAAAAAAACAGTGGCCAAGATTAGTCTCCTTGCGAAATCTTGTGGCAGATTCCCAGCACGCTGCACGAGACACCTGATTCTGGGAGGGTAGAGTACCAATTCCCGACATAACGTACTTGTGCGCCTCCTTTTTCAGTTTCTTCTGAGCGACGTTCAGCTCCTGCTTCTTCCGGCGCTCCTGTTTGTTCTTCAACTCATCCTCCTTCCTCTGCAGGATCTCCTGGATCTCCTCTTCCGTCTTGAAGACTGCGAGCAGAATTTCACTTGAAATAGGTACGTTCCCCCGGCTCCGCCCCCACATGAAATATCTCGGAAGTGCATCAGTAAGCGTTTACTTGTCGAGAAATCACAGGTTTCATACAGACGTTGTCATCCTCCGCACCAAAACTAGCAGACGGGCCAAGACGGCCGATGGCACTTACTGGTGGCGTGGTACATGATGTTCCCGCTCGATATTCCGTCTTGTATCTTGATCAGCTGCAGGGTCATGCGAGGCCCGATCTGCGCGCACAAAAGCTCGGGGATTAGACA